>NW_027453232.1:0-64498 GCF_964194025.1 Convolutriloba macropyga | reverse complement strand
AGATAGTTTGGCTTTCCAATTAGACATTATTGCCCCCTCCCCCTCTTGGCAATCTCAGTGGGCATGTGGGAATGATGATGATTATCAGATAACCCCTTTCCCCTAGTTTATTGGCGGGGGGGACCCCAATTTTGTACTTTGCTTGACGGTTACTAGAGTTCTATACGTTAAATGACCTGTGATCTGTGTGGGTGGGGGGAGTAATGGCAGAGATTCGTATTTTAATAGAAGCATAAATGCGAAAAACCGTTATTGATTTCTGCGATAACCGCGTCGGGATTGGAACAACGAAAACGAATACTGTCATAGCCAGTATACTCCGCAAATAGCCAGTTTACTCCGAGTGGAGTTGTCAACTAAAGAACCTGAAAATTTGCTAAAAATATAAAATATGCAAATTTGATGAATTGCATTTTTTAGCAGTATTTTTTACCGCTTTCTGCTAGTTACAAATTTGTGCAAGTTTTCACGGCTTGAGGGATGGTGAAAAGAGAGGCTCTTCGCCATAATAGCTCCCCATTACTCTTTAATACTTACTGTATTTATGGGGGTATAAATTCGTGGGGGGGGGGGGGGGCAGATAACGAAAAACACCTTTAAAATTATTCGCCATCAAGTTGACACTGGTTCCTGTTTTCATGGTTACAGAATACTTTAATCAAGCTTCCCGCGTTACCCCCCCCCCCCCCCCCAGTATACTGGACATGTAACGAACAACAAAAAGGGGTTATGGTTTTCATTGAGGGGCGCAATAATGCGCAAAACCCCCCAAATTTACATGAATTGATACATGATGACCAAGTTTTATGACAAGTGTTAGTTAAATCTGAACTAACAGCTAAACAGTGGCGACCACCTTAGCTGTAAATAGCAAGAGCATACATGTCTCGAGTATGCTATGCATTCACAAAAAATTTGGATAAATTCTGCAACCCCCCCCCCCCCCCCCCCCCCCCCCAACCAGTTAGTGAACATATAATTTTCACGCCCCAGGCGAAGATAATATTTTACACATATTAACTTGTTAAATAAAAGAAGTGAGAGGTGGAAAACAGAACATATCCAAACGTACTCCAACGCTTTTCACGGCAATTTGTCGCTAATTTACAAAAAAAAAATACTTTTCACCATAAATAGGTGTGAATCTGTACGAAACAATAAAACATTTAAGGGAGAATTCCGAAAAAATTCTCCAAAAAGTAAGCTGACTATCATGAAAAAACTTCACCAAATTACATATCAGCGATATTTTATATAAGATGAATATTACTACAATATTCCTTTATCCGCTTGAAACTTGGAGGAAACGGTGCAAAAAATTTCAACTTAGTATTTTTTTGAATTGGTTTTTTGTTGCATTTGACTTTTTAGAAACAGCCATAAAAGTAGGTATAACTGACGATTCATATTATGACTAAGTGATCACGACAGTCCAGAAAAAAATTCAAATTAGCAACCGAATAGAGAAAAAATGGAAAATCCCTAAAAAAAACGGGTTCTTCCAAAGAAGAAAATCACATTTTTCAAGATTTTACAAGAACACAAAGTCTGCTAACGAAAAGACAAAAGTCAACAAGAGCTATTCTGAGTTGGCCACAACATTTGTTTTCACATAGATTATGATCAGAATGTGCAGATTCTGGATTTATGGTCAGATTTTCCAGCTCGTAGCTACTAATTTAAGACTGTGAAAGTCTCGGTTGACACCCCGTAAGCGACCCTAGTGGATCTGCTCAGAGCCTGCTTTGGATGCGGACCTCATTTTGTAAAGTGTGAACAGTTTGGCCAGCAATTGAAATTAGTATAAAGTATATTCTTATAAGATCCGTTCAAAAACCACTCCAGACGCTGCTCTAACTGTCATGCATTACCCTAAGTTATTATTATACAATTTATGTCGTGCTAAAATTTACACAAAGAGTACCCATTGATTCGGAGGGCATAACAAGGGGTCATAATTTTTTCATGTATTTTGTGTGGGTTATTATTCACATTTATCTCTAGAATCAATGCTCCCTGTCGCAAACTACTATCTGTTCATATATTTTAACTGATGCTAAATCGATTTTTGTTTTGTGCACTGTGTAGAAGATGCACATATTAGTTTTCTACTTGCCTCTCTTCTAAACAGCTGGGCTACTGAGAAACTCATTGTATTCGCTCTGCAAGTCAAAAGTAAATAACTTGCTACGGGTACTTGCTAAACAAAATCCGTTTCTCCAATTTTGAAAGCAAGCTCAATCTTGAAAGTTTTCTAACGACCAAGTGTAAAACATGTCGCAGGCTTAGGGATCTCACAAAGAAAAATTTTAGTCATCGAGTTATTTCTGGAAAATTTGGCTTGGAAAAGTGGCAGATTTGTTTGAAATCAGAACACTTTGCAAAAGGGGAACGTTATACTCGGCTTAATTCTTGGCCCACAACCTGATCGTATTCAATTGCCTCTGAACCCATATGTTATGGTTAAGTGACTCTGCTTGAAGTCACTGAGAATTTCTGGCGTCTATCGAGAACCGCGAAGCGGTTCGAGATACTAAGTCAGAATTTCGAAGTTACTTCTGCAGAGTCACTTAACCATGCTTAAAACACGAAACTCACACCGTTTAAAATGACGAAAGTCAACGAAATTCGACTTGTGGCTAAGTAGCAACTTCTGGCATTTTAACTTCTGGCACTGCAGACTTTCGGCATCTTAAAATGTGCACGTGAGTGTTTTATATGAAGATGCAATCTCTAGAGCTTTGAAACAATCTGAATGCAATAGAAATGCTGAAATTGTCCAACTCAAGCTGGAATGGGATTTTAGATGTCAAAAACAACTGGAACGTGATATAATGTGGAGATCAATCTTGGAATCAAGTTGATCGAGGAAATTTTTTTATAATCTATCAACAATTTGTTGATGTTGTTTTGTCACGTTCATCTCAAGATGGATAATCTCCCCACAATTGAATTACTGGTGTTTAAAAGAAGCTTTCATTTGATGGCACGATGTACTCACCACTGTTTTTTAAAACAAATAAGAGAATAAACAGAACAGTTCTTCGGAAAACTGAAAGATTTTTCGGGAAACTGTTGTCCTGGAAATTAGGAAGACAAATAACTCTCAATGATTTTACTCCCAACGAATCTAGCTAAAAACATTGAACTTGGAACTCGTATTCAAATGCAATTTTCTTGTTGTTATTCCGCTCCGCATGTCGACACAGTTATAAACTAAGGCCCCTTCTGCAACTCGAAACCCAGACCTACTCCAAACAACCCCCAATCCCCAACCATGCAACTCAAACAACAATTGCCGAAATTGCGATCTTCTCTGGTTTCCAAGTCGCAGGTAGAAATGTATCGCCAAGGGACTAGCAATAACTAGGTTTCATAAATCTTTTGCACCAGAAAAAAGTTCAAAAACAAAGCCCACCCCACAATTGAGACAATCGATACAACCGATTCCTTTGATGATACTGTCAGTGCAATAACTAGCGAAGATTACAACGCTGAGTTTGATTCAGCGATTGAAAGTTAGGATGACATATTGAGGCAATCATCAATAGCAGTACATTAAAAGATTAACAAAAGATCAAAACACTCTTTTTCAAACTAGCATCATTTAACAGGGCCTCTTTGTTGACTCTTTGAGAGTATGCAGGATTTCTAATCAATGCTTAGCGGAAACGATTGTGAAGACTTCTCGACACACAATTCATCGTTGTATCAGATGGACTCAGGTCCCCCATTGACCGTGAAATGATCGACGCATTCGACCTCGCAGTTACTCAAACAGTTAAGCCTGCCAATGCTAAGACGATCAATAGCATTGCAGCGTTATGGTATGAGCTTTTACATGGAAAATCCTGTGAAACGTGAATATCTGGAGAAGTTCCAAGTCAGCGCCTTTTTAGAGAGGTGATGCAGTTGAAAGTCTCTATCTTTGGAGTGATCAATTGAAGGAAGATTTTCGCAAGGGTAAGCTGATTTGAATGAGTGTGTTGCTCCATATTCAGTTGAACATATAACGAGGAATACTAGGGACGTTTTTGGCTGTCCTGGAACGAAAACCGTTTCAGTCGAGTTGCCAACTGAGTTTGGTGTTAGTAAGAAGAACCGTCAAGTGTACGAATTAACAGAAAGGCAAGCTTAGCAAAATTTTGTTGTGAGTATACGCTTGGGCACATAAAATGGATGGAGAGAATCAATAGCGAAAGTGGTTTATGGATCACAGATGTAGATCGTTACTGGTGAGGTTCAGGCAAGTGTTGATTTATCCAAATTATCAACACATCACTCTCTGTGTGAATTTCTCTGTAGTGACCGTGAGGAAGATAATTTTCAACGGCGAAGGAGGATGAAAGTTGTCGACTGGAAGTCGATTCTTCTATCATATTGCCAAGGATGTTATCGTTCTGCCCAGTTTTGCCGCTCATACCGTTGTGACAGAGGCTAAATTTAATGCTAATGAGCGTAAATGTTGGTCGCATGTCACTGGATTTGAAGCAATAGGGGAAACTTTGATGCTGGAAGATGACTGACACTAGTGAATCGCTTTGCAGCAGGTATCAAAGGAGGTGTCATTGACAAAGGAATAGAAACTGACGGTTTAGATAAACTTGTGCGATTACTAAAAATAAAGGAGTACCGAATCCAAAATGGTGATCAGACTCCAAGTATTCAAAGACATGTGAAGCTCTGTCTCTGTTATGATTACGATTTGAAGGCTAGTTTGGCAAGTATTGATCCGAATAAGTTAGCATTTAGGCATCAGCGTCCTGCCAATCTACCCTGTGAACTGCCTGATTATAAAACTAAGTTACCGACGGCTGCAGAATTGAGGAATTGGATATGAGAAGTGCTAATCGAGCTGGACAAGACCACCAAAAGAAAGTTAATACTTTTAATCAAAAGAATTGTTTTTTTTTGAAATTTTTGCCTGAAAAAAATTGTACCAGTTTGTTTGAACTGAATTGTATATGCCAGGCCAACGGAAGCAGCATTGTTTGCTTGCATATAAAACTTGCAAGTAAAGGTACTTTGTTTTTTCAGCACGCCGTTATTACAGAATTCGAATTTGAAACAGTTTTTGAGGCATGTTTTGTTTTGGATTTCTCGATTTTTTTTTGCTTTTTTTTTCAATAAAAAATTTCAAAGTGTGTTCTCTAAAGGTTGTTGCCAGTGTTTTTAGCTATCGAATGGGCTATCGGTTGTCAAATTCGGGTTGGTATCTATGAAACGGTTGGACGTACAGGTATCAATTTTGACCGACGGTTTTTAAGGGTCAATTTAATTAAGCTGGTTTTTTTTAAATTTCATAAAATCCGCCACTTTTTTTTAAGTTGTTGTCAATATTCATGGCCAGAATATGAGCCATTAATAGTTAGAATTAAGTCGATAGTTACGAAACGGATGGACCGTAGAGTTGTCAATTTTGCCAGAGCAAGCTTTCGGAAGATTTGGAAGATTCGGTACTGTTTCGTTTTATTTTGCAAACTGCCTTTCTTTTGAGGTTTTGCATAATAAATCTCAAAATTGTTTAGAAGTGGAGCCTTGTTTTTATTGTCAGGTTTGCCAGTAGCGTGTTACCCATTTGATACTTGAAGTCTTCCTGCAATCAGGTTTTGGTTTAGCTTATTTTCTCTCAGCTTCAATCAGAATGTTTGTTTGAAATCGCAAGCTCGATTGGTAAGAATTGTGACTAACTGTGACTGGTTCTAGCCTTGGTGGATTCCGTAGTGGTTGGGGTAGTAAAGATATGTGACAGTAGGTTAGTGACGTTTCTCTAGTTGGTCTGTTTTTCATTTTCTTTCCAATTTGGCAGAGTAAAGGCTTATTGACGTTTTCAATGATGAAGAGTTATCAAGTTTCTAAAATTTTAGGTCGACAAACCGAATTGTTGCCAAATCATGATTAGCATGTCCAAAAAAGTTGAAGATATCATTTTGAAGACAGAACCTCTGTTCAGACTGCCTAAACCACTGTCCTTTTCGGGAAGCGCTAAAGTGTTCAATCTGTAATTCAAGACCATGATCTTCAGATTGCATAAAGCCTTCGGGAGGTTATAATATGTGGGTTTTTACTGTCATGTACCTCTTGGTGTCAAGATTGAAGATAAAACTGATTTTGGCGGGGTGTTGTTATGACAGAATTGATCCAATTTTTAAGTGCTTTTGCATTAAGTGTTTTTAAGTGTTTTGTGCCAGCACTTTTATCTTTGGATAGATGTTGTTCAGGTGCCTGCCTAAACCTTCCCATCTTGAAGTCACTGGATACACGGTTGGCATCAGAGGCTGGTGCGGTCAAAATATTGTCATGCCTGGTAACTGAGAATAGGAGGCGGATTTTCTAAAACTGACTAGATTTATGTCCTTATTTTGTGTGCGTTTTTCCTGTTTTGTTGAGCTGCGACTTGATTCTTGCTGGTGCTTCACTATGCTGTGTTAAATTTGGTCTATTTTAGTATCCCTCGTTGGTTTTTTTTAATTGTTTTGACCTTGGCACTGATTCTACTCTAACTGTCCGTTTTGTCTCTCTGCTTCTGCTCGCCGCGGTACTTTGTTGGGAACATGAAGATTCGTTGTTAATGAAAATAGTGCCCCATACTTGAGTTTTTGGAACGGGAAAACTGTAGAGCGTTCTTTTTTTGTCCCAGTGTAATTTTTTCCTGGGAAAATAGAGGCTTGGTTTTGCTGTTTGAAATGGATTGGGTTTATTACTACCGGTTTCATGAACAAGAATTGTGTCATCAAACTTAAACGAGATAGGGGCGTTTGGCATGTAAATGTCTTCTTGATCACTTAATGCTGGAGAATTAGCTTTATTCCGAATCCTAAATGAGCACGCAGTGCAACTATGATAACAGCAATTTTTACGACTTCTCTTGATTTGTTGGTATTGGATTTTTGTTTTCTGTCGTTGAGTCATATGATGTTTCAATTGAATAGTCATCAAAAAATCCTGGCTGGCTTTTGTCCTCTTGCCATATTGGATCGCGTTGAAATTGTTTTGCATCAACTGGAAAAATGTCCTCAATTGGTGTGTTGATCGTCTTGCTTCTAATTCAGTGCACGGACTGTCTGTAGGTTGTTCTTACTTTTCTTACGATGTTGTTAGCGTCAGTCAGCTTTTTTTTCGATTCGGTACAACGGTATCCCTATTTGAACTGGCTTTCCATGAAACAGCTTGTGCGTGGTAAACTTGAGATTCAGGCGCTGACAAAGTTCTTGCTCTGTCAGTGGTTTTGCTGCTGCTTTTTGAACGTAAAATTTTTTTAGGGCTGATAGTATTCTAGTAAACATAAGTTGTTGTCTTTGAAACTGACTAACATTGCATCTTTAGGCTGTTCTTCGAAATCTGAGCTGGCAGTGACTGCTTTCATTGCTCTTCCCGAAAACTGCAGATCAATTGGCTTTGATAGCTCGTGTTTATGAAAAAGGACTGTTGGGCAGCAACCTCTTGACGTGTGATGCGATGTGTTGTGTCTTTTTTCGGCCAATAGTACTTATGTCAACTGCTCAGACTTTTTTGGTATTTTTTTGGAACTCGTTCAAGAGCTGCATGAAAACTTTCAGTACCACCAGTATTTTGGGGATTTTTTATTGAAGCAGGTTTCAGTATAATTGTGAGTAGTTGGGCTAACATATGCAGTAACTATGACGTAAACGTAGTGCCCAGGTCACGCAAAACTCTGTCTGGTATATAACTGTGCTTTAGAAAAATTTCAAACGTTCCCCTGCAAAAGTATCGGCGCCATTTGTGTGTGGTACAGCTAAAATGTTTTCCGAAAATACATCGATTCCACTTCGAACATGTTTTTAAACTGGGGACATGAATATGCTCATTCGATCGATTGGTAACATTTCTCCTGGAAACGCTTGTACATGTTTCTCTGTTGCATGCTTCTATAGGAGGCATGTTTAACAGTTCTTGATGATATCAAGGAATTCTTCGGTAAATCTCGGAAAAAATAATCTAGTTCGGAATTTTTATTGACTCGTAAGATTCTGATTTGTCCTGCCAATGTCGAAATATGCAGCCTATATAAATCTTCAGAGATGTTTGGGGGAAGCAGTGCTGTAGTGTCGTCAAGGAATGGTCTGTATGAATCTCCGTCTTGTGCCATTAGTCTCGAATTTTAAATGTAAGGACTGGTTGTTTTCTTTACAATCTACAACTTTATGCGCCATTGCATCTTTGTTTTTCTTGTAAATCAAAACTGCAATTGCGATCATGGAGATCGTTCAGAACGTCCAATGAATTTGCAATCTGCATTTCATTTAATTAAGCTTTATTTGGCGTAAAGATGTCAAATTTTCAGTGTTTTCTGCGCTGTTTTGACGCTCGACAAAAGATTCATACAGGCCGCACGGTTTTAATTGTTGGACAAATTTAGTATAATTGTTTCGTCTTCAAAATGTTCAGCAATATCTTTAATTGAGTTCAGTGAAACGTCTGGTGATTCCGCTGTGGTATTGATTCCTCTATTTTATCGGGATTATGTCTTGCATTTTGAGTGATACAGTTGCTTCTCACTCCGTTTGTATTCTTGAAAAAAAATGGCAGCATAATTTGCGTCTCAAATTATATCTGCCCTAAGTATATTTAATGATACAACTCGGACGAGAAGGTGCCAGAATGTTTGCGGAATTGTCTGTTTGAAAGAAGAGTGTCAGGTTTTTGTTATCGCTTATAATTATTCGTGGCCTGTTGGAGCAACAAAGGTAATCTTAAAAGTTAGTTAGGAGCAAAGTATAGAACAACTAATTCATTAGAATAAATGAAAAATTTCATTTGAGCTGTGTTAAACAGATATGAAGCAAGAAAAACTGGTGAAAGTGCCTTTTATTGTCCGGCTTCTTTGTTTTTGAGGTAGTCTTCCGCCGCGAGTTCAATGCCGACGCCAACTTAACTGGCATCACAAATTAGAATGTATTATAATTCTGGCTTTGGCAGACATAGTGTCATTTTCATGACCAAGTAGATCTGTTTCGAGTACATGTACTTGCAATTTTTTTACGAGTTGATCTTTTGTAAAAATTGTTGTCTTCTCACAGAAGTTGCTAACATGTCTTAAGTTTTTCCCTAATCTAGGTATTTAGTTTTAAAAAAATTAGGGAAGCATTCAGTTTTTTCACCTAGTTTGTCGTCTGTGGCATTTTTCTTTGTTCTAGGACTTTTGTGATCTACCATGGTTTTGTGGACATTCCTCTGGTTGTAATGACGTGATCGAGGAATTTCAATGATTAGGTAGCTATCTCGAATTTTTCAGGTGACAATCTCAGGCCTGATTTACGTATTTAATCAGATAACTGTTTCTTTGTTGGAATAAGATTATCGAAGTTTTTTTACAGCGCATACTATCTCGTCAATAAATTTTGTACACGAATCTGCCTCATGGTGGTTCCTCCAAATAGAGTCTAATGAAGAAACTGGAACCCGTTACTGATTTTCTAAGCCCTTGGGCCAATCAATTGTAGGCATATATGCTGGAAGCAGACTTAAAATTTAACAGTTGAACTGATAAGTCATCCGCCATTTAGACGCAACATTTTTCTTGTGAGCGATCAAATGTCCTTAGTTTTGATTTTCTTGCAAAATGATTAGTGGCGTCAATCATATTTGCAAAATTTGGTTCCGGATAATCATTCTTCAGTAAATGGTTCAATCTTCTCGGGTCAATAAAAGGCGCAATTTTCTGTGGGAGAACAAATCTCTCATATGAGTTGACTGTGAGAGGGTTGTTATAAGTCCATAATAATGCTTTAAAGCAAACTCAAAGTGCAATATGTTGGTGTTGGCGGGTTCTACAGTACATAGGTAAAAGGGGGTTAATTGATAGTAGTTTGAGGGGATAATTGTTGTTTCATGTTTCTTGAAGAATGTATTAAATATTATTGATGAGTTTTTTGTTGGCAGTAAAAGAAGATTTTCAGAAAAGTGTTGGTGTGTTAGGTTGAAAGTAACTTGAGTTTCTTTGAAACAATGGTTGTTTTGCTTCCAGACATTGGCATTTGGATCCAGTTTGGTTCCAGCTTTTTGGAAAAATTCAAATTTTTATCAGCTCTCAGCTCTACGTTTATTCTTTTGCTAATGACTTTGGCGCAAGCCACCATGTCTTGTAAGGCTCGGTGCTTTCATGTGGGCAAATATTTGAGCTTAATACAGTAGAGCTGATAGATGATGATTTATTAGGCAATAGAGATGAGATGAATAGTTGATATTTTTAATACTTTCTAATGGGCGGCTTTTTTCCCCCTTCATGTCTATTAAATGGGAATTGGATGCTTCTTTTTGAGCTTTAATGTCCTCTTTGTGAGCGTTGACAAGTTTTGTGGTTTGTATAAACACAAATATAGCATAAAATTTTACTAGATGGTGGCACTGAAAAATTTATTGAGCTTAGGTCTCGCATTTCTGTTCGGGGCCTTACATGGTGTCCACCCAAGATACTCCACTGGTTTATGGTTTCATTCAAATTTGTATAAACATAGCTTCATGGACATCCTCTTTAGAATTTGTGAGGTGTGAATCTAGGAAAATAGCTTTTGTATCCACCTCTTATTTGCGCTCTTTTAATAACCGCCTCTATTTGAATTAAAGGGGTTGTTGGGGGTTGATTATTGTCGATAATTGGGCTGCCTTGAGCAATAAGCATAGCCAGGTTGTTGCTGTTGTTGACTATTATCAGGAAACGGTAGTTTTGCTTGGTTTTCTTTTATTTTTTCGTCAATCGTTTGTTATCAATTGTCTATTGATTTTTGGGTTGCAAATTTTATCTTATGAATAATCGTCTCTTCGGCACATTTCAATTATTTTCTTTGTGTCATAACTCCGAACCTGATAAAATGGGATAAGTTTTTCCCGTTATCTAGGTATGTAGTTTCTAGAAAAATGAAAGGAACCGGTCAGTCTGTCATCTGTTTTGTGTTTGATCTTCCGTCATTCTGTGGATATTCTTCTAGGTGTACTGAAGCTTCTCAAAAATTTAACAGGATAGGTGGCTATATCGCATTTTTCTGGCCTGATCTGCGTATGCAACCAACTATTTTTTTAAATATTGGAACAAGATTATCAAAACTTGCTACTGTGCATACTTTGTTGTAAAAAAACTTTGTACATAAATATGCAGCAGGTCTTGGGTCCATATAGTGTCTACGAAGTTACTGAACCTGGCACAGATTTTTGGAGGCCTTCGTCCAAAAATTTGTATCCATATGTTAAAGGCTAACAATTGAACTGATAAATCAACTGCTATTTGGACGCATTGGCATTCCTGCGAGCAGCCACGTGTCGTGAAAATTGATTTTCTTGCAAAGTAATTGGTGGCGTCAATCATATTTGAAATGGCAAATTTTTTTTAAAGATAATCGTTCTTTAGTAATTGATTCACTCTTCTCAATGCAATCAAAAGTTGCAGCTTTGCCGATTTTTTCCTGTGAGAGAACAAATTGCGACAATGTTTTGAATGCGAGAGGGTTGAAATAAGTCCACAATAATTTATTAAATCAAGATCAATGAGCTATTTGTCCCGACTATTGAAAATTTGTCCCGTGGTTGGCGCGTTCTGATCGTACAAAGGTAATGTGTGTTGTAACAAATATCAAATCTACGCTTTTTAAAAATATCATAATAATCTATTAAAAGTGGTTCTGATTGGCGTTGTTCATCATTAGAAAGAACAGAGCTTTGCAACTGAAAGTTATTTTACGAAATCTTTTTGCTGTAAGGTTTCTTTTGGATCCAAAATCTCAGCTTGATGTAATTTTAAAATTTGATCTTAAATACCTCCTTGGAGTAGAGGCAAAGCCTCTGGCGAGGAAATTGTTCCGGATGGAGGAAACCACAACTTTTTGTGCTATGGTTTTAGTTTCTTTTATCGTGTTTGGCCTTTTTTTTAAAAAATCATGGATTAGTTGGTTGAACAAATATTTGTTTTGCGAGATAAATTAGTTCTGGGTCAATAAAATTAAAATTCTCTGCTTTCTTTTGGGCTTGGAATAAAAAACTTGGCGTTCTCATGATTTCAGTATCTTAATCGGATGATTGGCTAGCTTCATTGGAGGGATGAGGAGCGCGTTCCCCTGGCACAGAGTACTAAGTCAGGGCGTTAAATCGATTTGTTGTTTTTCAAGAATTTGGTTTGGAATTATAAAACCACCACCAGTTTTTTAATTCATCACTTGTCTGGATTGACCGACACGAATTTCTGACGTTTTGTTTCAGTTGTACGATTTGTGTAAATTGAGATTTTCCTTGGCCTAACCGTACGTCTTGGTTCGTGTTGATACTTTGCTTCATCTTTTTATACGGTTTGATCAATCAGATGAAGTGGACTTTTTGGCTAATGGTTATGTCACGTATCTTGACAAATGTATTACCTAAAATTGTTGAGTTTGCTAATGGCAATACAGAAAAACTTTCAGTAATTTGTTGTTGTATTTGGTTGAAGATTAAATGATTTTCTTTTGAAACTTGGACTGTTCAGTCTTCGGGCATTGGCAGCGGGCTCCAGGCCGGTTTTTAGTTTTGGAAATTTTGGCCAATGAGGGCGCGGCGCGTTCATGTGGGCAAAAATTTGAGTTTGATACAGGTTATTATAGTTCCGTTAGTTGAACCGTTAGTCAGGTGTAATAAAGGCAATTGAGATGAGTTTAATAGTTGTCTATAGTACTTATTTTGAAGGTGGTCTTATTAAATTTTGTCACATGTCTAATAAATGGGAAACAGTTGCCTCTTGAGTTCGAACGTCCTCTTCGTGAGCATTGACTACTTTTTGTGGTTTGGATAGCCACATGTGTAGCAATATATCATACTGGATGGTGTCACTGGGAAATTATCTGAGCTCAGGTTTCTGATTGCTCTCCGGGCCTTATTTGTTGTCCTCCAAATTTACACCATTGGATAAAATTTTGATTCGAATTTGCATACATTTAACAAACTTTCTGTACAAAATTCGAGGTGCAAAAAATCCAGGTCTATTGTTTCTGTATCCACCTCTTAGTTCCGAAATTTTGCAAACTGACTCTATTTGAATTGTAGGGAAAATTTGGGACGCTTGTTTGTTGATAATTTGGCTATATTGAGCAAAAAACCTAGCCAGGTTTTTGCCGATGTTGGCCATTATCGGTGAACGGTTTTATGCTTGGCTTTCGTTCTTTCTTCCATCGTTTGTATTCTTTTCTCTATTGATTCTCGTTACGCCGT
Source organism: Convolutriloba macropyga (assembly GCF_964194025.1). Lineage (NCBI taxonomy): Eukaryota > Metazoa > Xenacoelomorpha > Acoela > Convolutidae > Convolutriloba > Convolutriloba macropyga. Next base: position 51,307 of record NW_027453232.1, on the reverse strand, counting down.
TAACTTCGACGAAGCGTTCATAAGGTTGTCGTTTACTTTGGTAATTATTTCCTTAAATCCATCATGAGGGTAGTCGTCTTTTTGGCATATTTCTGCTATTGTCATCTGTTGACGGTCTACCGTCTAAGTGTTGCAGCTGCTTATTCCATCAATTTTGACCGCAGGCGATCTGGTGGGCTTTATAGATGCGCCTTACTTGTTCATTTGTATGTTCCTCGTCAGCTTGCAGGCGCGCTGCTCTTGCTGCCGTCTTGCCATCAAGGTGTGTCTGCTCTGCTGCCTCTTCTGCAGCATTTGTAGCATGAGCTGCTATTTTAGGTGCAATGTTTTTGGGTACCTCAAGTGTCGGACACGGCATTTGCAGTTTAGTCTAAAGTGTTAACAGAAAAGTATCTGGTGTGCCCGTTTTGGGGTAATTTTTTGTGCTCAAGTTTTAAGATATGCACCTCTTGTAATTGAACAATGCAAAAAAGATTACCTAAAGTTTTCAATGGTATTTCAACATCTGCTCGATTTACTGCATCGGTTGTCTGGAAATATCGAAAAAATGCGTTGTGTAAATGTAACAGGAGAAAGTTTCCCTGTTGTCTGGCTAGTAATGCTGCAACACCGGGTAGTCCTTGGAAGAAATGTTTAGTTTTAAATTCAACTTTAGGTTTCAGTAGTAACATGTGCACTTGCATACGTAATGTTTAAGTGTAGTAAGAAGCGAGAAGTTTAAATTTCAAATTAAAACTCAAATTTGACTTTAGTGAGATCAAAAAAACTTTCGGTTTTGATTTCTGATACTGCTGACATATAGTTGTCAAGATCTGAAAATGAAATGATCGTGATAACTCTTGTAATATAAACCTCAGAAAAAGCAAGGAAGAACGAAAATTTGAGTTCCCTGTTTACAAACACTCTATGAACCTCTGCTGAAGTGTTGGCGTCATTGTAGCTTCAATAAAGTCTGAGATCAACATGGATTGATTTTTTTCTGTGCAATTGATTGAATTCCCTGAAATTGATATTCATGACAATTCATTGGAAATAGTTATAGAAAAAGTTGAGGTTTTCGGGCCTGTCTGTCAACGGATAATTTAGATACTCTGTGTAGTTTCGTCCCATGTTTACTCGGTAGTCAATTTGAAACTAAATACTATTAATTTTCCCTTGTTGTACTCTGTTCCTCTTGATTTTGATGTACACTGCATTAATTCTGTACTGTTTTGAGCAATGTGACTTTGCTTAACAATACACAGCTCGGTTATTTGCCTAGCGAGTCAACACACTAATTTTCTATCGCAAAATCTGGGAGTGAAAGCGATAATCAAGAATAACTGATTGGGCAACTGTAAACGAGGAGAAAAATGAAGAGAAAAAATTTAATATATACTTGAAACTCAAGAACAAAATTTTTTTTCCATTTTACTGGTGAAGAATATTGGTGAACTGGACCTGACTTCGTAAAATCCAACTTTCAATAATTGTTACAATAAATTAGTATTAATTTTTACGGCAGTAGATTAGGATTAGGAATATCATGTATGAGTTTTCCCATTTCTTAACAGATTTTCAATTGCACAATTTGAAAACATTAATAACCAAAATAATGAAAAATTTTTAATTGTTCACCGATTCAATAGAACTAACAATACATGTGTTGGTCATGAATAGCTAAAGATAGCAATATTTCAAAGAGTTCTACGGTTTGTTGCTCAAAGTTTACTTTTGTAATTGTTCGTCATCAAGATTCATTTTGATTTCTTCCGGTCTGTGCTCTGCAGGGCGAATCAATGGGTCTCTTGGAGAGATATTCCCAATAACCAGAGTGGGAATTGGTTTGGAATAGGCTCCAATTGAGAAGCCTTGTCAACGATTGATTGAATCACACTTGGCGGGTGAGATTCAACACCTCCTGCTCGCTTTTGAATTGGGTGTTATTTGAAGCCAGGAAGACATGAATTCATAGAATCACCAGACGCACTGATTTTTATCAGTGATAAGTCATTGAATTTTTTATAAGTAATGGAATTGTTGGCTTTGTTCAGTTCTTCTTCTAGCTGGAGCAATTATTTCATGAAGGGCCTCTTGTGGTGCACATATGGGTTGAAGAATTAGTTCAGGTGGAGATCTTGGTGGAGCTGGTATTGATGGTTGAATAATTTCAAAAGGTTGGTTTTGTGGCGCGTACTCAATTTTCGCGTGGCAATTTCGAGCGAGTTGATGACTTTGTTGTCCTTTATTCGGTGGTTAATCTCTAATCACTCTTCTGAATTCGGACTAGTTTCATTGTATTTGTTGCTATATATGCATCGGTAGTCTTTCCGAGACTTCTCATTGATTGAAGTATTGTTTTATATATGTCGCATGATCTTTACGTGTTTCAAGTTTTGTAATGTCACTGTTTTAGACAGTTACATTTAATCGGCCGGGTTCTTGGGAGACTGATGCTTGTCCGCCCATTATTTCAACGGTGGAGCCGGGGACTTTGACTTCAAACAGACCGTCGAGATTCTCATTCAATCCTCAGTGGGATGTCTTTTTCTTGCCAACGTCAATTCCAGAGCTGTCTTTTTCAAGTGAATTGCTCGGGGCCAGAGGTTCGATTTCAGTAACCAGCTCTCGTCATCCGTAGGAGACTCTTCACTTGTTCCGTATTCGCAAGTGGCGGAACACATTTATTTCTCTATCTGCTCGTCACTACGGTAACCTAACCAGTGTTCATATAGGAGGAGTTCATTAGGGACAACCATTTCTTCAGCTCAATGGTATTTCATTAATTTATCATAGCTTAAAATTGTATACTTAGATGAGGTACTAATACTGTTCTGCGGCGTATGATCAAGACGACCAAAATATGCTTCGAAAGGCCAGACCTGGCTTTTTTGTTTGCATATTTTTAATTGGTAAAACAGTGGTATAAGTGCTGGCTTTACGTTAATGGAGTTAGTATCTCTGTGCGCTACTTTTATACAAGCAGGGCATGATTCTATTGTACCAATAAGTCTTTCTACAAAAACAATTGCACATTGTTCATTAGTGCGTGCTGGATTTAAAACAAAGTTCTTTCCACGAAAGTTTTTTTCTTGATTATCGATAAGACAACAACTTCGCCAAATATACGAGATCTGGAAACAGCATGATTTTGTATTTAATTTTCTGGAAACTTAAAACATTTGATGCCTTTGCTCAATCAAAAATTTCAGCCGAAGGAAAAATCTCTCTTCGAGTATTAATAAAAAAATTTAATATTCTTTTTCAAAAATAATTGGGCCTGCCAAGACAATAAGATTGGGAACTATACATGTTTTATGTAAAACACTCTTCTGAATTCGGACTAGTTTCATTGTATTTGTTGCTATATATGCATCGGTAGTCTTTCCGAGACTTCTCATTGATTGAAGTATTGTTTTAGATATGTCGCATGATCTCTACGTGTTTCAAGTTTTGTAATGTCACTGTTTTAGACAGTTACATTTAATCGGCCGGGTTCTTGGGAGACTGATGCTTGTCCGCCCATTTTTTCAACGGTGGAGCCGGGGACTTTGACTTCAAACAGACCGTCGAGATTCTCATTCAATCGTCAGTGGGATGTCTTTTTCTTGCCAACGTCAATTCCAGAGCTGTCTTTTTCAAGTGAATTGCTCGGGGCCAGAGGTTCGATTTCAGTAACCAGCTCTCGTCATCCGTAGGAGACTCTTCACTTGTTCCGTATTCGCAAGTGGCGGAACACATTTATTTCTCTATCTGCTCGTCACTACGGTAACCTAACCAGTGTTCATATAGGAGGAGTTCATTAGGGACAACCATTTCTTCAGCTCAATGGTATTTCATTAATTTATCATAGCTTAAAATTGTATACTTAGATGAGGTACTAATACTGTTCTGCGGCGTATTATCAAGACGACCAAAATATGCTTCGAAAGGCCAGACCTGGCTTTTTTGTTTGCATATTTTTAATTGGTAAAACAGTGGTATAAGTGCTGGCTTTACGTTAATGGAGTTAGTATCTCTGTGCGCTACTTTTATACAAGCAGGGCATGATTCTATTGTACCAATAAGTCTTTCTACAAAACCAATTGCACATTGTTCATTAGTGCGTGCTGGATTTAAAACAAAGTTCTTTCCACGAAAGTTTTTTTCTTGATTATCGATAAGACAACAATTTCGCCAAATATACGAGATCTGGAAACAGCATGATTTTGTATTTAATTTTCTGGAAACTTAAAACATTTGATGCCTTTGCTCAATCAAAAATTTCAGCCGAAGGAAAAATCTCTCTTCGAGTATTAATAAAAAAATTTAATATTCTTTTTCAAAAATAATTGGGCCTGCCAAGACAATAAGATTGGGAACTATACATGTTTTATGTGGATTACAACGATAGGCGGTTATACCGGAACACAATCTCTAAACACTCTTCTGAATTTGGACTAGTTTCATTGTATTTGTTGCTATATTTGCATCGGTAGTCTTTCCGAGACTTCTCATTGATTGAGGTTTTGTTTTAGATATGTCGGATGATCTTTACGTGTTTCAAGTTTTGTAATGTCACTGTTTTAGACAGTTACATTTAATCGACCGGGTTCTTGGGCGACTGATGCTTGTCCGTACAATTTTTTGACGGTGGAGCCGGAGACTTTGACTTCAAACAGACCGTCGAGATTGTCATTCAATCGTCAGAGGGATGTCTTTTTCTTGCCAACGTCAATTCCAGAGCTGTCTTTTTCAAGTGAATTGCTCGGGGCCAGAGGTTCGATTTCAGTAACCAGCTCTCGTCATCCTTAGGAGACTCTTCACTTGTTCCGAATTCGCAAGTGGCGGAACACATTTATTTCTCTATCTGCTCGTCACTAGGGTAACCTAACCAGTGTTCATATAGGAGGAGTTCATTAGGGACAACCATTTCTTCAGCTCAATGGTATTTCATTAATTTATCATAGCTTAAAATTGTATACTTAGATGAGGTACTAATACTGTTCTGCGGCGTATTATCAAGACGACCAAAATATGCTTCGAAAGGCCAGACCTGGCTTTTTTGTTTGCATATTTTTAATCGGTAAAACAGTGGTATAAGTGCTGGCTTTAAGTTAATGGAGTTAGTATCTCTGTGCGCTACTTTTATACAAGCAGGGCATGATTCTATTGTACCAATAAGTCTTTCTACAGAACCAATTGCACATTGTTCATTAGTGCGTGCTGGATTTAAAACAAAGTTCTTTCCACGAAAGTTTTTTTCTTGATTATCGATAAGACAACAACTTCGCCAAATATACGAGATCTGGAAACAGCATGATTTTGTATTTAATTTTCTGGAAACTTAAAACATTTGATGCCTTTGCTCAATCAAAAATTTCAGCCGAAGGAAAAATCTCTCTTCGAGTATTAATAAAAAAATTTAATATTCTTTTTCAAAAATAATTGGGCCTGCCAAGACAATAAGATTGGGAACTATACATGTTTTATGTGGATTACAACGATAGGCGGTTATACCGGAACACAATCTCTAAACACTCTTCTGAATTTGGACTAGTTTCATTGTATTTGTTGCTATATTTGCATCGGTAGTCTTTCCGAGACTTCTCATTGATTGAGGTATTGTTTTAGATATGTCGGATGATCTTTACGTGTTTCAAGTTTTGTAATGTCACTGTTTCAGACAGTTACATTTAATCGACCGGGTTCTTGGGCGACTGATGCTTGTCCGTCCATTTTTTTGACGTTGGAGCCGGAGACTTTGACTTCAAACAGACCGTCGAGATTGTCATTCATCGTCAGAGGGATGTCTTTTTCTTGCCAACGTCAATTCCAGAGCTGTCTTTTTCAAGTGAATTGCTCGGGGCCAGAGGTTCGATTTCAGTAACCAGCTCTCGTCATCCTTAGGAGACTCTTCACTTGTTCCGAATTCGCAAGTGGCGGAACACATTTATTTCTCTATCTGCTCGTCACTAGGGTAACCTAACCAGTGTTCATATAGGAGGAGTTCATTAGGGACAACCATTTCTTCAGCTCAATGGTATTTCATTAATTTATCATAGCTTAAAATTGTATACTTAGATGAGGTACTAATACTGTTCTGCGGCGTATTATCAAGACGACCAAAATATGCTTCGAAAGGCCAGACCTGGCTTTTTTGTTTGCATATTTTTAATTGGTAAAACAGTGGTATAAGTGCTGGCTTTAAGTTAATGGAGTTAGTATCTCTGTGCGCTACTTTTATACAAGCAGGGCATGATTCTATTGTACCAATAAGTCTTTCTACAGAACCAATTGCACATTGTTCATTAGTGCGTGCTGGATTTAAAACAAAGTTCTTTCCACGAAAGTTTTTTTCTTGATTATCGATAAGACAACAACTTCGCCAAATATACGAGATCTGGAAACAGCATGATTTTGTATTTAATTTTCTGGAAACTTAAAACATTTGATGCCTTTGCTCAATCAAAAATTTCAGCCGAAGGAAAAATCTCTCTTCGAGTATTAATAAAAAAATTTAATATTCTTTTTCAAAAATAATTGGGCCTGCCAAGACAATAAGATTGGGAACTATACATGTTTTATGTGGATTACAACGATAGGCGGTTATACCGGAACACAATCTCTAAACACTCTTCTGAATTTGGACTAGTTTCATTGTATTTGTTGCTATATTTGCATCGGTAGTCTTTCCGAGACTTCTCATTGATTGAGGTATTGTTTTAGATATGTCGGATGATCTTTACGTGTTTCAAGTTTTGTAATGTCACTGTTTCAGACAGTTACATTTAATCGACCGGGTTCTTGGGCGACTGATGCTTGTCCGTCCATTTTTTTGACGTTGGAGCCGGAGACTTTGACTTCAAACAGACCGTCGAGATTGTCATTCATCGTCAGAGGGATGTCTTTTTCTTGCCAACGTCAATTCCAGAGCTGTCTTTTTCAAGTGAATTGCTCGGGGCCAGAGGTTCGATTTCAGTAACCAGCTCTCGTCATCCGTAGGAGACTCTTCACTTGTTCCGTATTCGCAAGTGGCGGAACACATTTATTTCTCTATCTGCTCGTCACTACGGTAACCTAACCAGTGTTCATATAGGAGGAGTTCATTGGGGACAACCATTTCTTCAGCTCAATGGTATTTCATTAATTTATCATAGCTTAAAATTGTATACTTAGATGAGGTACTAATACTATTCTGCGGCGTATTATCAAGACGACCAAAATATGCTTCGAAAGGCCAGACCTGGGTTTTTTGTTTGCATATTTTTAATTGGTAAAACAGAGGTATAAGTGCTGGCTTTACGTTAATGGAGTTAGTATCTCTGTGCGCTACTTTTATGCAAACAGGGCATGATTCTATTGTACCAATAAGTCTTTCTACAAAACCAATTGCACATTGTTCATTAGTGCGTGCTGGATTTAAAACAATGTTCTTTCCACGAAAGTTTTTTTCTTGATTATCGATAAGACAACAACTTCGCCAAATATACGAGATCTGGAAACAGCATGATTTTGTATTTAGTTTTCTGGAAACTTAAAACATTTGATGCATTTGCTCAATCAAAAATTTCAGCCGAAGGAAAAATCTCTCTTCGAGTATTAATAAAAAAATTTAATATTCTTTTTGAAAAATAATTGGGCCTGCCAAGACAATAAGATTGGGAACTATACATGTTTTATGTGGATTACAACGATAGATGGTTTAACCGGAACACAATCTCTAAACACTCTTCTGAATTTGGACTAGTTTCATTGTATTTGTTGCTATATTTGCATCGGTAGTCTTTCCGAGACTTCTCATTGATTGAGGTATTGTTTTAGATATGTCGGATGATCTTTACGTGTTTCAAGTTTTGTAATGTCACTGTTTTAGACAGTTACATTTAATCGACCGGGTTCTTGGGCGACTGATGCTTGTCCGTCCGTTTTTTGACGGTGGAGCCGGGGACTTGGACTTCAAACAGACCGTCGATATTCTCATTCAATCGTCAGAGGGATGTCTTTTTCTTGCCAACGTCAATTCCAGAGCTGTCTTTTTCAAGTGAATTGCTCGGGGCCAGAGGTTGGATTTCAGTAACCAGCTCTCGTCATCCGTAGGAGACTCTTCACTTGTTCCGTATTCGCAAGTGGCGGAACACATTTATTTCTCTATCTGCTCGTCACTACGGTAAGCTAACCAGTGTTCATATAGGAGGAGTTCATTGGGGACAACCATTTCTTCAGCTCAATGGTATTTCATTAATTTATCATAGCTTAAAATTGTATACTTAGATGAGGTACTAATACTATTCTGCGGCGTATTATCAAGACGACCAAAATATGCTTCGAAAGGCCAGACCTGGGTTTTTTGTTTGCATATTTTTAATTGGTAAAACAGAGGTATAAGTGCTGGCTTTACGTTAATGGAGTTAGTATCTCTGTGCGCTACTTTATGCAAACAGGGCATGATTCTATTGTACCAATAAGTCTTTCTACAAAACCAATTGCACATTGTTCATTAGTGCGTGCTGGATTTAAAACAAAGTTCTTTCCACGAAAGTTTTTTTCTTGATTATCGATAAGACAACAACTTCGCCAAATATACGAGATCTGGAAACAGCATGATTTTGTATTTAGTTTTCTGGAAACTTAAAACATTTGATGCATTTGCTCAATCAAAAATTTCAGCCGAAGGAAAAATCTCTCTTCGAGTATTAATAAAAAAATTTAATATTCTTTTTGAAAAATAATTGGGCCTGCCAAGACAATAAGATTGGGAACTATACATGTTTTATGTGGATTACAACGATAGATGGTTTAACCGGAACACAATCTCTAAACACTCTTCTGAATTTGGACTAGTTTCATTGTATTTGTTGCTATATTTGCATCGGTAGTCTTTCCGAGACTTCTCATTGATTGAGGTATTGTTTTAGATATGTCGGATGATCTTTACGTGTTTCAAGTTTTGTAAAGTCACTGTTTTAGACAGTTACATTTAATCGACCGGGTTCTTGGGCGACTGGTGCTTGTCCGTCCGTTTTTTGACGGTGGAGCCGGGGACTTGGACTTCAAACAGACCGTCGATATTCTCATTCAATCGTCAGAGGGATGTCTTTTTCTTGCCAACGTCAATTCCTGAGCTGTCTTTTTCAAGTGAATTGCTCGGGGCCAGAGGTTCGGTTTCAGTAACCAGTTCTCGTCATCCGTAGGAGACTCTTCACTTGTTCCGTATTCGCAAGTGGCGGAACACATTTATTTCTCTATCTGCTCGTCACTACGGTAACCTAACCAGTGTTCATATAGGAGGAGTTCATTAGGGACAATCATTTCTTCAGCTCAATGGTATTTCATTAATTTATCATAGCTTAAAATTGTAAACTTAGATGAGGTACTAATACTGTTCTGCGGCGTATTATCAAGACGACCAAAATATGCTTCGAAAGGCCAGACCTGGGTTTTTTGTTTGCATATTTTTAATTGGTAAAACAGTGGTATAAGTGCTGGCTTTACGTTAATGGAGTTAGTATCTCTGTGCGCTACTTTTATACAAGCAAGGCATGATTCTATTGTACCAATAAGTCTTTCTACAGAACCAATTGCACATTGTTCATTAGCGCGTGCTGGATTTAAAACAAAGTTCTTTCCACGAAAGTTTTTTTCTTGATTATCAATAAGACAACAACTTCGCCAAATATACGAGATCTGGAAACAGCATGATCTTGTTTTTAATTTTCTGGAAACTTAAAACAATTGATGCATTTGCTCAATCAAAAATTTCAGCCGAAGGAGAAATCTGTCTTTGAGTATTAATAAAAAAATTTAATATTCTTTTTCAAAAATAATTGGGCCTGCCAAGACAATAAGATTGGGAACTATACATGTTTGATGTGGATTACAACGATAGGCGGTTATACCGGAATTAGGTTTTTTACCATTCGGAGTGCAGGTTGTGCACACGATAGCACGAACCAGTAACTCTTGGTTCTCGTATGGCCGCCAGTAGTGCATGGCCAAAAAAACTTTTCCCCAATTGTCCGGGTGACTTGTATGAAGGACCTCCCCTCTATCATGGCCTCTTTGATTGCGCGTTGTGTACCGCTATTTTTTCTTCAGCGCAAATACAACCACTGCTAAAGAGGAGGTCTCGACAGCGAACAGGATTGAGATGCTTTAACCGGAATTCGTCATTGCGGGGAATACAAAGCCTTACCTCCTTAAGTTTTTTTAAAAGTTTTCCGCAGTACCTTATAAATGAGAGAACTTGGGGACCATCAGTGAGCAGGCAGTTTGCTTGAATTTGAGTTGGAGGGTGATATGCGATGCGTGTTAGCTATCGGGTCAATCAAAAAATTATTCGCGGGGCAAAGCACGTGCTGATGCGGTTTGGGTAGATTCCTCTAAAAGAATATGCTTGAATCATATTTGATGATTTTGAGGACATTTGATCACATTCGGGGATTGAGTTTACTGAAAAGTTGAGCAGGTGCTTCTTAGGATTAGAATAGGCAAAAAGCAAATTATATTGTTTGCTAATTTTGTACTTTAAAAAGCTGTGATTTTTTAGTGGATTTGATTGATAAATTGTCAAGGTTAGATCTTTTATAATGCACTGGATTTTGAGAAATTACAGACGCAATTACAATTTTTTGCAGCGCGGAATGTATTATTAGACTACTATTTTGCATTGTAAAATAATTTGTACATGTAATTTGAGCAATGTTTTTTTGGACATTTGAATAGATGCGCAAAAGGTAATTCATTTGGAGGGAATAACTGATTTTGAAATGGATGTAGTGATTTGCTTGGCAAATGTAGATTTTTTTTGAAGCAAGAGAACACGCAGTGCATGATCTAAAATTTGAATTGGGGATCGAAGTCAGGCTGATTTCTAATTGCGTCTTGCCCGCGAGTGAACATTTGTTTTGAGTTCTGCGTAGAGACAATGCATCATCAATGTTATATACTATGGAATTCTCAACGAATGGATTTTTGTGATATTTGGCTCTGCATTTTTATATTCCGAAAAAAACTTTGTTTGAATGATTGGCTGAAACAATTTTTTTTCTCTTTCGTTGTGTATTTGTGCCAGATATAACAATTAACAATGTTGCAACTAAACATAACTCATCATATGCCTGTATGATTTTGCTGGTTGATATGGATTGCGGGATATACAATCCGCTAAAACCATTTTAGCGCCAAGATTACGTTCTCTTTTAAATTGGAATTGTAAAAGTTGATGTACCCATTGTGAGAAATTATACGAATTGTTAGAGCGGTGTTCTTTAAGTGGAGGTGCCCGATGATCAGTTATGATTTAAAAAAATTTGCTTAATAATAATTTTTGAAAAAACTATTGACCAAACTAATCCTATTTATTCTAACTTAATCACACTATGCATCTTGTCATTAAAACTTCAAAATTGTGATGCGAAAGAAATAGTTTTCCATCCATTAACGGAGAATTGTTCAGGAGCTGCTACTAGGCCAGAGCGAGCGAGAGGCATCACATTTGGCACGTGCTTTGAGATGTTGTTTGTAGAGTATTTTTTGGTGTGATTTGCGATGCAAAGAGCACTAAAGCGGTTAGTTTTTCAGTTGATTTTTTTTGATTTTTCAGAAAGGGTTCGTAAAAAGTGGCACAAGTCGTCTAGGTTAGGTAAAGTTTTGCTCAGGTAATGTACAGAATCAAGAAAAGAACTAAGTTTTTTAGGTGTCATTGGGGGTTTGGTTGCAAGAATTACTGATGTTTTAGATTCAAGGCGTAACATACCTGATTGAGTTAAATTATATCCGAGTCATGAAGTTTCTGATTTTACGAATGACATTGTGGTAAGTTTATCCGGAGGCCATCTGAATCTAGTTTTGCAGGACATTCAATAACCAATATGATATGTTGGTCTTCAGAACCTTTAATGTCTATAAAAACATCGTCTAGGAAGCCAAAAATGTTTTTGAGACCGAGAAGTAAGTAGTCCATGGCATTTCGGAATTTAGCGGGTATGTCAGTGAGTCCATGAGAACCAGTTTTAAATCTGTTTGTACCATTCATATAACCAATCTTATGCTAAAGTTGCTGTGTTTTGCTGTTTTAGGAAAAAAATTTTGTTGAAAATAGACGTATTTAAGATTGATATTTGTAAAGAAATGAGGTTCTCTTTGAACATCTGTATTATTTGTGATATAGAGTCCCTTAATGTGTCCATGTTTGACATTTTGTATTTATTTTTGAGAATAGAAATTTGAATCAAGTGCTAATTATATGGTTTGATCTCTTTTTACGGTAAAAGCTTTTGGTTATATGAGATATTGGTCTTAGTAACTGTTTAATTTTTTAATGTGTCAGTCGGTGAGAAATCTTCTTATTGTCAGTTGGTGAGTAGTCTACTTGTTGTCTTTAGGTGTTTAGGTTAGAAATTTTGGTGGAATTTGGATTTTACAATGTATTTTTGAGCGGCTAATGCGGTTCTTTGATTTTTGAAAAGATGTCGCTATTAAAAATTTATAGGACATTATGTGGTAATGGCGTTAACTGTACTATTTTCGGTGAAGTTTGAAATTTGGTTGATAAAAATGCCAAGAGCGTAAAAGAGGTCTCGACACATAAAGAGTTTCACTTCATTGCTTTCTAGCACAAACTCCGAGTCTTCGCTTTGTCTACCATTAGTGGATACGAGAGTTTGTACTACTCTTATTACAGGAATCATTTCCTAGGCAAAAATTATTAAGTCTTCAGCAGATACTGTTGCTAGCCGTTGTGCAAAGGAGAAGTTGTCCACAATTTGAGTGGCTAATGACTCCTTCAGAATGCTGCATACAATTCGCGAATCAATGGAAAACCCATGTCTGTGTTGTCCCTATTGAGTGCTTTGCTTCGAGGTTCCATTTGCAGAGACGTTCTTGCAATATTGGCAAACCATGTTGTCATCTGAGTTATCATAAATGTTTTCAAATTCAGCATTGTACTTACTATCGATGATGGCATTTGATATATTCTCGGAATTAGCATTATGCGTAGCATTTAGCGTAGAATAAGCATTTCGCTGGAGATTAGATTTTGCTGTGGACCGCAATTTTTACAGGGTTTTCACTTTGCGACTCATTTAGCTTTATGAATTACAGATCAAAAAAGACTACAATTGCAACAGTTCTGATTCGTGCGACAAGTTTATGGTTGAAATTATTTGGTGTATTTGGTTTGCAAAAGGGCGCTGAATTGTTATGAACAGCACTCGGTGGGCGGTTTGGCTGTTAGGGACTTGCAGTTAATTGCAATTAACGAGTAACATATTTATAGCCAATCGCAATGCTTGAGCCCAATCTACAGTTTCTTTTCGTGTTCTCATTGAATTTCATTGTCTTGCATGTTCGCTATAAAAAGATGTCTTGTCAGAGTATATTCTTGATTGCCCAACTCACAGTTTTATGACTTTTTTTAAATTGTTACAAAGAAGTGATTGATAGATGCTCCTTTATCTTGTTTTGTCGTAAGAAAAACATAGCCTGCATGTTCGCTATAAAAAGATGTCTTGTCAGAGTATATTCTTGATTGCCCAACTCACAGTTTTATGACTTTTTTTAAATTGTTACAAAGAAGTGATTGATAGATGCTCCTTTATCTTTTTTTGTCGTAAGAAAAACATAGCCTATGAAAAGCTTGTTCTATGAGACGCCAAAGTCCTTGTGAAATTTATGTTTCTATCACGAGATGCAGGTTCCGGCTGCAATGACAGTTCTTCCTTCTGCTCAAAAGCTAGGATATTTTACTGATACCTTTTTTTGATCCGCTAGATTCCAAGGTTTATCCTCACACATGATTCCAACTTGTAAGCGTCGTTGACATCAATTTTTCCAGTTCAATTTGAGTTGCGCATTTTGAGATAGTCTTTCCCGTCTGATTGTGCTGAGGATTCTTCGATAGTTTGTTCTTAGTTCGGTTCGCGTGGCAATTGAACAATTATGCGCTGAGGGCCGAGTATTGTGTCAAGGGTGATACTCTTGTGCAACTAGGGCTATTTTCAGTTGGGTTTGCCATTTTTCACACTTAAGTAGAGCGTCCGCGATTGGCGTCACCCAGAAAATCTCAGTCTCCAAAGGCGTCTGTTCGTGAGCAGCTGACTGCGCCATGTTGCACACTGCTAGAATTTTGTGTTCTTTTCTGACTGGCGTGTTTGCTTAGCATTTTACAACAAGCCTCTTCGCCTTTTGGGTCAACTCATTAATTCTGTTTACAGATATCTGTGATTGAAAACGATTATCAAGATTAACTGAAAGAATTGGTATCAGTAAAGGAGAGGCAAAATGAGAAGAACATATTTATTATATACGTGATACTCAAGAGGAAATAACTGTTCCCAGTGCGAGAAGCATAATAGTAGACATGAACTTGAAGCAATAACTGTTGCAAAGAACTAGTGAACTGGTCTCGACTTTTGAAAATCAGACCTTATACAATTTAAACAGATTGTTTTAAATTTTACTGCGCTAGATTGGGATGGGGATATCATGTATGATACTGTTTTTGGATCCGCTTGATTCCAGGGTTTATCGTAAAACAGAATTCTAACTTGTAAAGGTCGTTGAAATCATTTTTCCCAGTTCCTTCTGATTTGTGCATTTTGAGCAAGTCTTTCCCGTTCTAAATGTGCTGAGGATCCTTGGATAGTGTGTTCGTAGATGGCTTCGAGTGGCAATTGGACAATTTCGGGTTGGGGTCCCTAGTCTGGCGAAGGTGATATTATTTAGGGCTAGTTTTTTTTGAGTTCGCCAATTTTCCTACTTGAGAAAGGCGTCGTAGATGGGCGTCGCTCAGAAAAGCTCAATGCCTAAATGCGTCTGTTTTTGATCAGCCAACAGCGCCATATCGTACCCTGCTTGAATTTTGTACCCTTTACTGCCTGGCATGTTCGCTTATTGTTTTACAGCATTGTTATTTATCTTTTGAGTGAGCTCAATGCTTCTGTTTCATAAGATCTGGGAGGAAAAACGATTATCAAGTTTCACTGATAGAATTGGCAACTGTAAAAAAGAAGCAAATTGAAAACAATAAATTTAGTAAATACTTGACAATCAAGAACAGTTTCCAGTACGAGAAATATAATAGCAGACTTGTACTTGAAACAATAAGTGTTGAAGGGCACTAGTGAACTGAACTCAACTTCTGAAAATAAAACCTTTTTTAAATTAAACACATTGTATTAATTTTTACTGCATTAGATTAGGAATGGGGATATCATATATGACAGAATTTACAAAAAAATAATGGTCGGTTTTTGGGTTCACGATTGACAGTTTTGAGTTAAAAAAATCTTTTTTTTCTCTGTAAAGTCTTAAATTAATCAGAGGCAAGTTCATTTTAAAGATAATTGTATTATATTTTTACAATTCTCCCTAAATTGTTTATTTGACATTAAATTTGATGAAAATATGCGAAATGTTTTTGTTTATTTCTCAATCTCTTATCTCATATCTAAAATAGAAGCACTAGGGGTAAATATGTTAGCTGCAAAAAAGCAGAAATTGTCAATTAAAAAATGATTTGATTTAAAAAGCGAACGTTTTTGAACTTTGCGTTTATCGTCAACTGATTCATAATCAAAATAATTGTCTACAAAGTATGTATTCGCGGGCTTCGCACTGTCTATCGGGTTCTACAAAATGAGTTACAGTAATATCGATTTTTCAAATTAAACACAGTTAAGATCACATTTACATTTCTCCTATATTTAATAATCCAAATAAACTACAATCTTCATTTGGGAGTTTTCAAAATTCCCGTGTATTTCGTTTTCACTTCATAAGAAGGAGTTTTTGCTTTCAATCTTATCTGTTATGTTTTGTTGGTGATGACAAAAATCTCGATATAAAATTTACAAGAAAAATTTTTGAATATCAAATTTTTTGTGTTTTTGCATTTAAACTAATACTTCAATGTGAGTTGACGCTCTCTTGTGGCGCGTATTTAGCTAAGGTTTTTTTTTCGATGCAGATTGCTTCTTTTGTCATTATTTGTCATCCCCGCTACATGCATCAAGAATGATCCATTCAAGATTTTGCGCTCTATCACTACAATCAAAGAGGTGTTGTCGCACAGGAGGATATTTTTTTTGATGATCCGAATTTCAAGTGGTAACTTGTCCGCTGGTTTTGCCAACATAGATGGACTTTTATCCATTACAAGTATCTTTACATACAACATGCGATTTCCAACTTTATCAATAGTTGATTTCAGTGTTTGCAAGCAAGTTCTTAAATTTCTTGTTGTGAATATGATTAATATGATTTGAATATCACCAAATTTTTCCAATCTGCTCTCAAAAAGTTAAGTGATGTTTTGTCTGTATTGAACAAAAAACATTGGTTCAAGCTAATTTTTGTTGAGATTTTAAATTGTTTTGAGATATTCATTTGTGGGGGGTTCTTTTGTTTTGTGACTATTTTATTCATCGTCTCATTAACAATACTGCAAAACCATTCAGTTGCATTCTGATTTTTAGCCAATATCTCCATATTTCTCTCAAGAGCTACGTCAACATAGATTAAAACATTGAGAAGATATAATTTCCAAATACATAAAAGTTTTTATATTCCGTATGAAGTAATTTCAGGATATCACTTAATTTTTCATCAAGGACCTGGACTTGTGTATAATTTTCAAGTAAATGAGTATGATGCTTTGCGCCATTTGTAATTTTCCCGCATTATATATAAAATTATCATAAAGTTGACATGGTAAAAGAAAATTCAGGCAAAAGATACTTTGAGCATGACAAAAAAATCTGAATGTGAAAAAGTTTCACGATGAACATAAACTTAGCAAATGTTTGTTTTAAATATTAGAATTAATTCTAATTTGAAAAGTTTGTTTATTCTATATCAATTATTTTGTTAATGTCTCGAAAAAAGGGCCTAAGGAAGGGCTAACTGCAAAATACTTTAAAAATTATTCTGTTTTTTAGCGTTTCAGCTGGTATGACTTATATAGATTATCCAAGATTGTGCACCTTTTGAATAAAACTTGCATCACCACGCTGTAATTAGGTTTCCATATTCAAGCAAAAAATAGTTTTTAGGGAAAGTCACATCGGTTCACGAATTTTTTTTTCAACAGAATTTCCACCAGAAACTGTTTCAAGAACGCAAAATATCACCATGAAGGTCATCTGAGCAAGAGGAAGGATTTGGTGGTTTGACACAATCTGATAATTAACACGATCTCTAATCACAAGTCAAACATCTACCAATCCTGCAGCGTACCGGAGTTGATAACATTATTCCTAAGCATAAACAAAGACCACTTCAGTGCTAATGTTTACCGTCAACAGGTTCGAAAAGAAACTAATATTCAGGAGCTGTTAAAGTCCAATGAACTGATGAT
Source organism: Convolutriloba macropyga (assembly GCF_964194025.1). Taxonomy (NCBI): domain Eukaryota; kingdom Metazoa; phylum Xenacoelomorpha; order Acoela; family Convolutidae; genus Convolutriloba; species Convolutriloba macropyga. Next base: position 33,987 of record NW_027453232.1, on the reverse strand, counting down.
AAGCGTAACGAAGCATCTAATTTCGACGCAGCTTGACAAGTAATGCGAGCTGAATCAGGAACTTGGATCGGAAGTTAGGACCCTCGACATAGTATTAGGCAACTAAAACTTTTTAAGAGGGATGCTCAGGAAACGAAAAGGGAAGAACATGAGCAAATGGCAGAAGAAAGCTAGGGCCATTGCAAGGAGTGTACAACGAACAAATACTGAGGAGGAGCTGCTGAACAATCGGGTTTCAGTACTTGCTGTCCTTAAGCTTCTTTGATGTATGTGCAAACATTTACACACTCAAAAAATCAAACTTTTACACACTCTATTTTGATTACTTAAAAACCCGAAATAAGGTCGCTAGCTGAAATTATTGATCTGAATTTTTAAAACAATGCATTAACAATTATATAATTCTGGATTTTTTGAGGTTTCGTGATCCTCAAATTAAATTTTTTTCCGAACGAGTCGCGCACAGTTGTCAATTGAAACTCCTGAAACAAGAAATAAACTGGGCTGAAAACGTTAAAAAGAGATCAAGGAAAATCTTGAAAGAGATAGTAGCAAATTTTGGGAGAAGGTGATACCAGAACTGATGCCACCCGTTGTTTGCATCATTAGGCGTGAAATAATTAACCTCTCCGGAATGGTTAATAATAGACTGATTGGAAAACTTGGTTAGCGGTCAGAGAGACAGGATAGACCGCACTGGAATGGCTCCCATAGTTATGTTGTTATAAAGGCTGGTGGTGAAATTCCAAAGCTTTTACTTGTTATCCTATTGTTGGGACACAAACACCCTGCGACAGACAACTTTAATGAGGTGAACTTCCTCGCAGCCGTTGACAAGCTTGTACTTGAAATACTCGATAATAACACGGAGGGTGAGAAGATTTGTTAAATTGAGGCGTTAGCTTTTTGGTAGCTATGGGTGCATTACTGGCTGTAATACTAGCAAAAGTGCTGATGAAATCATTTTAGCCATCACTGCAAAAACCAAAGCTCAGAAAGAAGATTTCAAATTCTAATCAAAACAGGAATGGCAAAGACTGCAATCGCAGAGAGACATTCCGAGGCAAAGGACTAAAATGTGAAGTATACCAAAATTGCTTTCATGCTTTATGCCAAAAAACAGATGAGTAGTACGCCGAAATGCAAGATGTTGTTTGGATTTGTATGTTTTGCAGCAATCAATAAACAAAGGGGCACTTTGAGGAGAAGAGTTGTTCAAAATGTATGTGGATGACATTATATGCACAGCTCTTGGTAACTCGGACGAGTGCTTTCAAATTGCAAATTCCGTACACAACAACGTGCAATTTACATTAGAAAAAATAATCATGTAAAGGAATTTGTCTTTTTCTGATATCAATTTAAATTTGAGCAAAAAATACCTGTCATTGTTATCAAACACCAGCAGTCACAAAATAATACTGAATTTTCCCAGCCGTGCGCCGCTTCAGCATAAGAAAAATGTGATTCATCTGATGGTTCTCAGGGTTTTAAAGAAACATCTAATTGATTGTTTTCAATCAGGCGCTTGAAAAAAACTAGACATACTGGTTGAAAAATCAAAATCCAGATGAATTTTCTTTGCAAATAAGGAACCACACCTTAAAAAAGATAAAAATCGGCTGTAAAGATTGAATGAAAACAGCAAGAAAGGTAAATCAAAAAAGCCACACTGGATCTCATGGTAAACGAACCATTTTACTAAAAAGCAGAAGCAACCTCGCCCAAAATTTTGCAATTAAATTGAAGAAATTATTTGACCTGCAAGTGGTATTCATAAAGTGAAAATTGAGGTCATGCCTCCCCAACCTAAAATCATCTTTCGATATAAACCTGATTTTCCACGTGGTATAAGAGAAAAAATGTAATGGATGCGGATTCCTCTATTTTGAGCAAAAAAAACTAGCATAATAGAGAAGTTGAGGATATCGAGTCATCGAAAGAAGGATTAACAGGTGGGTCAACATTTTGCTGATTGTAGTTACCACGAATGATAATGAATGGAAAATTCTGAGTACCTGTAGCACAGTAGAGAAGTTGATGACCATCGAAACTATATACATCAACAGGTTGAAGCCGGGACTAAGCAGAAACGATGAATATAGGGAAACGATGAATATACTCAAGCTAAAATATTAGTTCAAATCTTAATTTTGACTTGGGAAAAGAAAAATAAGGCAAACAAATCGAACATTTGCAAAACCTGTACAACTGGTATACATAGGGTTAGGGAAATTCGGAATGACCCTAGAAATACAAAAATATAGCCAAAATTGAAAAATTCGGAACAGGAACGTTTTTCAAAGAAATTGACAACAGATTTAAATTTGAAGTTGCAAATATTCTAAATATTGTGCACAGAAGAAATCGCTAATTAAATTTTGAAATGATTTTATTAAAAAAAATGAACGTTTTCGAACATTGCGTTCATTGTCAGTTAAAATCAAATAAATTCGATTACAAAGAATATAAGCTTGACTTTGACTATAATTCTAAGAAATGATTTAAAATAATAACTAATTTTTGAATTTGTTTACAGTTAAAATTTTATTTACATCAATTTAGTTACATTTATTACAATAAAATTACATCAATCTTTATTCCAGAGTTTTTGAAAAAACGGTTTGTATTGTTTTCCTTTTCTGAGAAGGAGGTTTTACTTTCAATCCTATCTGTTGTTATTTTTTATTTGTTGGGGTTGACAAAATTTCGAAATATCATGTACCAGAGAAATTTTTTGAATTTCAAAATAATAAGCCTATTGATGCCCCTATAAGTCTATTGATGCCCTGAGTGAGTCTATTGATGCCTCTATACAAGGGGAAAGGTCCGCTGATGTCACCAGATAGCTATTGAGGTATTGCCTTAATTCCCGTTTTGCAAAAGATTTATACCGCTCTGATTTATGACCGCTTAACAGATTGGGAGGAGCATAAAAAAATTCTACCCGACTGCCAATATATGGTTTCAGAAGGAACTGGAGCACTCATGATGCAAGGCAAGTGGTTGCTATGGCCCACCCGACCCTCTGGACTGTGCCTGCAGGCTCTGCGAGGAGCCATTTGTCGAGAAATTTCACCTCCTGTCATGTGCTGCCCTGCCCAACATTCCAATAGTCTCAAGGGTGCTACGCATTTACCATGAAAACGCTGAAAACTTGGCCTGTTTTAGTTAAAGTGTATGTTTTTAATCATAAAAAGTATCTGCACACGTGCTTTGTAATGATTTGCTTTTGATCTTAGACGCTGCATACGACTCTGTACATTGCATTTTGTTTTTCTTACGCGATACACGTTGTATATGATTTTATACAATGCTTTTTTATCTTACGCTTTGTTCTGTTATACTGTCTATATAGACGTAATTCATTTCTTTCTCTCTCTCTCTCTCTCTCTCTCTCTTTGAATTTCGAAACTGAAATTTCAAATTTTTTTTTTATAATTTTTGTGTAAATTTGGAAAATTTTCAATTGAAGTTTTAAGATAGTTCCTGGAATTGTTCATTTTGTGGTCTCAGGCAAATGTAAATACATATTCATTTTATCCGTTGACAATATGTGGAACAATTTTAACCTAAAGGTAAACGTAAATTTTGAAAACGTTTGTTTTAAAGGATCTTTTGCGTTTCTGCCCCCCACCCGCCTGTGTAGTGGTTTTATAATATTTGCACCCCAAGACGCACGTGCCATGTTCTTACGTAATGATTTACTATGTAATGGCACGTTTTCGGTAGCTGGGAGGAGCTTAACGTATTGGGGGGGCACAAACAAGAAAGATCATTTTAAAATATCAGAATTAATTTCAGTTTGACAAATTAGTTCTTCCACATGACTTGAACTATTATGCAGAATTTTTGTTTGGACGAAGTAACCTACTCGGACCAATGGGTGCTGCATTTTTTTGTTGTTGTTGGGGATTTACAGTTTTCACTGAGGGGATTTTCGTCCCAGTCGTCGTCTTAGAAAATTGTCCTATTATTTCTGCAGATCTGACAGTCACAGCATAGTTGCCAGCTACAGATGTTATTTTCGTCGAATCGCTGGTTTACAAACTTCCACATGAAATTTAAAACTCGATTTTTAAGGCCTTTTTTCGTATTAAATTCAATGTATTTTTCTATTCGATTTGCTAGTCTGCATGTACGGAAAAAGAAATCATTTCTAGCCTTTTCAGTTCTGGTTTTCGGGAGCTTGAATAATTCATTTGTTCTCCCTTTCTCTGAATTTTGTTTCAGCATTGGTAAAAAGCTATCGTCTTCTGTCAATTTCGATAAAAGTAGAATGTCATTTAGTTGCATGAACATTGGTAGTGGTAGTATGTTAAGAAGTCTCAGTTGATTTGGATACGGTATGACTTTTTGTCCAAGGATCCATTTGACTACTTTCTTTTGAAATCTTTCAAGCTGTTGTAGCTCACCTCGGTTCGGATTTGTGCATACAGAGCCATATAAGAGTACTGGCAAAATTAGTGACTTGTAGAGTCCGAGCTTGATCTCTTGTCTTACTTGAAGAGCTATGTTTCGTCGAAGTAGGTAGAGTACATTCCTCCCTGTTATGAATAGAAAGAATTATACATTTTAGTGTAATAAGTGTGAATAAAATGTTGTAAATGTAATTTTAACTGAAAATAATTTCAAAAATTCGATGTTATAACTCATTTCTTAGAATTATAGTCAAAGACAAGTTTATATACTTTGTAAATGATTTCATTTAATTTTTAAACCTGACGATGAACGCAATGTTCGTAAACGTTCGTTTTAGTTAATCAATTTAAGTTTTAATTGACAATTACTTCTCTGCATCTCCCTGTTATGGCATCATCTGAACAAATAATATAAATAATTGAAAAATTTCTGCCCCAATCCTTTTTGCCCCCAAACTTTCTGCCCGCAAAAACTTCCTGCCCCCAATCCTTTTTACTGTTACGGCGCGTGCTCTCGAATTCATGCATTTTTCATTGTCTCACATCACCAATTACATCTCAAAAGTCTGACTTTTGCTCCTCCTGAAAGTTTACCTGTTCTCAATTAGTGTATAACAAGAAGAGACCGATAGTGGATAATGAGCTGCATCAAAAAAATTTTTTTCAGATAAATTGAAATGGCGTTTATTAAAAATGGTGCTAAATATTGTGGTTATTGACGCAAACTTTCATAGTTATGTCAGTAAATAAGCTGCTGAATCATTTCTTCAGTCATTCTCGACTGAGTGTTCTGAATTGTGTTGGAATTTTGATGTGTTTATTCATGTCTGCTGTTATTGACAAGCATGCTTTAACATCTACCTCTTGCGGTCCTCTGGTGAGTTCGTGTGCAAGATTGGTGTGTAGTGTTTTCTAAATCAAATTATTTTTTCGTGAAAACTATAAGTTTTCGCCGCTAGAAGATTTCTGAAGTTTTCTGATGTATTTGTTTCACTAATTTTATAAAAATAGGAGACCAAACGTGAAATCATATGAACTACACGGTTTCCTCATAGCAATCTGTCAATGAAACCGTTACACCTTGGCCTTGTTGTAGTTGTTGCATAACCATTGAAAGTCATTTTCCGGACAGCAGACCTTTTTGTCAATGGTACGCCAAGTTATTCGCAAAATAAGTGAAACAAAAATATGCAACAAGGAAGCCATCTATCACTCTGTAGCATGCGGAGACTATGCATCGAACAACTCAAAGCGCGAAAATGTATTTGCCATAAGCGCCATAAACCAGAATGTGCTGCTTATGTGTAATTTGTATGTGCAAATCAGTCAACTAGACAAAGATCGCCATTTCACGAGAGAAGTTTCAGGAGAACGTAACACAAATAGCAGACAGTGCAAAAAGTCCATCAGTAGCTGCAGTCCAGTAAATGTAGACCAACTAGCCTTTGATAATACGCCCGAGCCTTTGGCAATAGCAAAGCCAAAAGCAATTAAAAACTGGTTAAGGAAAGTCACGACGATTTAAGACACCAAGGCATAGCAGAATCGAAAGCAAAAACAGGCTGAGGAAGAACTGAAAGTCAGTTCTCACCATTCTAAATGTAGCCTGCGTCATCGACGTTGTCAGAAGAGATATGAAGTTCGATTCAGAGAACGACTGCACACTGATTATCAAAGCATATTATCAAAGCTCTCTGCATATAAATAAAAGACCTATACACAAAAAATCTACATGAGCAAAGAAATAAGTTCAGAAAAGTAAATAAATAAAAACAAAGCTCTTATGCTGAGAAAGCACCTGATGACAGGCGGACAAAACTTCTACGATCTACAAATACGCAATCTGAAATTGCAAAGAAAACGAGGCAATCACCGGCAATCATATGTCAACATCTCTACCGATGAACACAGCACAGAGCAAAACTCAGTATAGCAAACTGAGAAAACAAAACTACAAGTGAAGAAGATTTGATAGTCTATAGATTTGATATTTCTAAAAGTTATCTTGACCTTGCCTTTATCCTAACGGTTATTTATCTTCTAATTTAGACATCCTTTTCAAGACTTTTAAACTACTGACCTCGATGTGCTTCGTCATTCGTCAACTAACGAAAGCACCATTGTCAGAATTTTTGTCGGGAGTTTTGGAACCATCTTTCTGCACGGCATAAACCAGCTATTTCTCTTTTCCTGTTATCTTCGGCCTTTAGAAGATAAATTAATAGAATTGGATTTGAGCTATCATTTTTTAACTTTTAAGACGATTATCTTTTAAGATTATGCATAGATTTGCAAGTTTCCTGCACGATCTTGCAACATAATCGTCCTCATTCAACTAGGGTAGTGTGTTAAACGTGAGTGTGTTAAACCCGGTTTTTTTTGATATTTAGACTCACAATGTGATTGGGACAATCAGCGCAGCCAACAATATCTACCCGATCGGGGTCATATGGCAGGGGATTAATATGTTCACCGTGGGCATTCGGTTGATGCACGGATTCTGCTTTTACAGATCAGTATATATACACACGCATTACACAATACCAATCATTTGTTAAATATATAAAAATGAAAAATCCAAATTTTATAACTCTAACAAAAAAATTTTAAGAATCACTTAAAACGCTCAAGTGCACACTTTAAAATGCCGAAAGTCTGCAGTGCCAGAAGTTAAAATGCCGGAAGTTCCTACTTAGCCAGAAGATGAATTTCGTTGACTTTCGTCATTGTAAAACGTGCGCGTTTCGTGTTTTAAGCATGGTTAAGTGACTCGACAGAAGTCAGTTCGATATTCTCACTTAATATCTCGAACCGCTTCGCGGTTCTCGATAAACGCCAGCGGTTCTCAGTGACTTCAAGACTTCAACGTTACTTAAAATCACGCACTAATTATATATAATGTTGGGACAGCCTTTCCCGTTCCTATTTTTCCCAGTCTATATCTTTGAAATTACCACCAAAGAGAAAGTTTTAGAAGTTGTTTTTTTTTCGAGAAAGAGGCTCCAACGGTAATGATCAGGACCATTTATATAGCTTGAGTTAAACGACTAAATGTCACACTCAAGAAATGAAATTAAACCAGAATGATACATGGAACCAGAAAATGGCTATTATAATTCGTATTGGGCACCATGAACAAGGTTTAATTCTTACGCAATTTTGTCTCAGACGAGGGGAAATGAAATATCGGTTAAGCGGCCCCGAATAAGTCTGAGAAAATCTAGCATTCCTCGAGACTCGCGCGAAATGTGGCATTGCATATAAAAAAGTCGGGCCTTTAAGACTCTGTCACTGCTGAGATCTGGCATATGTAAAGTCTTTAACAAGGGCTGGAAATCTTAGCCGTGGGTGTTTATTTCATGGGGCATTTCTTCCTATCAATTACGTTTAGTTAGCATTTCAAAGGAATTCCGGGTCAGCTCCAGTCGTTCTTGAGTGAGACCATTGCTTACTAAATAGCACTTTCAGATTAAATTTAGAACCAATATTTTGTCTATGAGATGCTGAAGTTTCGAACGAGCAGAGATATGAGTAGGTGCTAATGGAATATTTTTTAAACCCTTATATTTTTGAAGTTTTTTCGTTTCTGATTAACATATTGTTAAATTTTTATCGCCGAAATCAATGACAATGTAAGCATATATAAATAAGTTAAGTCTTGTCTTCTAGGCTGTTCAAAGATTTTTCATAATTCTAACATTTTGTCTGATTTTTTGTCTTCACATAGCAAAGAGTGACAATCAGACTGTCAATCATAAGAATACAGAATTGAAATATTATGATTCAGTGTTCATTTTTGCTCTGACGCTATGATCCGGGCGTACTCGCCTTATAACTAAGTTTAAATAATTAAATTTACGAGAATATGCGAAAGGAGATAAAAGGAGCCGTTAGTAGTATATAGAAGAGCGGAGCTGCCCGGGGGGGGGGGGGTGGTGACCCTCATGTTTTAAGATAGGCTATAGCGATTTCAAATCATTTTGGTCACCATTGAATTATCGCAGCCATGTATAAAGATAGGTAATAGATTTTACATGTATTAACATTAGAGTGATCAGAACGTATAAAGATATGTAATAGATTTTACATGTTTTAAGATTTGATTTTTGACAATAATCTACAAAGATAGGTAATAGATTTTACGCGTATCAAGATTTGAAACAAGACACCAGCCAATTAGGATAGGTAATAGGTCTTATGCATAAGATTTCTCCTTAAATTTTGCATCACAAAATAAGAATAAGCTAACAGATAGCAAATTGGAAAATGAAGCTGTGTTATTATATCTACCAAGCTGTAAGCTGAGCGTAGCTATAATGCGGTGCTCTTGGTTTTTTTTTCGTCTTCTATTTTCGTTTTACATTTCTTCTAGAACATTCTGTCTCGTCACTGTTTAAGCGGTTTTTTCACGCCTGATTTCACGCTTTCTGCGCGACCTAAACTGCGCGTATTCAGAAGTCCTCTGTTGCTAAATCAAAACTGATTGTAAGAAGAAAGATTGTAACGTCCGGACAGGCTAGTGATTAAGGCAACGGGCTGTTGATCAGGAGGTCAGTGGTTCGAACCTCGGCAGTGGAACATTTTTGGCACCCAAAAACATCCTCCTTTGAATTAAACTTTTTAGGCAACGGCGATAACTTTTATCAACTCACTTCTGTATCATTTTCCATCTTTATCTTACGGCACGCAAGGGGTCCATATTATCATCCAGGGTCGCAAGGGGTCCATATTAGCAATATTTTCATCCAGGGTTGTCTACAGATCTGGTCAACACCTTGAGAAATGAGTCAGAAAACTTTTAAATGCTCAGTCTGAACTTTAAAAACCCGGTTCAGGTTTCTCTTCAAGAATGATTACTTTAAACAGTGGACTCATCTACTTGACAAAACTTTATTACAATCACATGTTCACAAGCGTACAATTAATTTAACTGGTTAAAATGTATGAAAAGCAAATCAGAAAGGTTCGATCATCAAAGGTGTCGTATGAATTCCATCTGCATCCCCAATTCGTTTTTTAGTTTGCTCATAGGTTAGAATTTGGTGATTCATAGTTCTGAATCCTCTGTTAGTTGAGGCTATATTCACTGCATCATCCAGGACTCGTCTGTACTTCTGTAAAGGTCCATCACTGTTTTCTTCCAGAACACTCTTGCTGAGTCCTTTGCTGCTGAACTTAGTTTTGTTCGTTACTCAATTATAGCAACAATACGTTTTGCTACATAAACATAGCATTTCAGTACATCGGAACTCCTTGAATAATCCAGGCTCACGCTTGTCATGTTTTACATGTTTATCGCAACAAGTTCTCGGAAAAAATTTACTTGCACTATAAGCATGGAAAACATCTGTACAGTCATTACTTCTCATCTCATTCCAAATTCTTCTCATTTCTGGTTTAATGCACTCATAGAGATTTTCATGAGCCAGTGCCAGATAAAAAAGAATCAGTGCCCATTTCAAGCTCCTCAAATTTCTGAACATCACAGAACTTGTCAAAGAAGTTGTAGTAGAGCTCCAGCATTCTCAGTTTAGCATACTGTAAGATAAAGAATCCAACAATTATTAGTTCACGATGCTCAACAGTGCTTTTCACAAGCTCAATCTCATATATATCTGTCGAAACGCTGTTCAATCTTCTAAAAAGACGGTTATTAATAGCTTTATGCGTCTTTTCATCGTTAAGATATAGAGTTTCTGTGTGCCGACTTCGATCAATAATCTGATAACCATACGAGCTGTTTCCAAGTAGTTTCATAGTTTCAGCAACAACGCTAGAGTCCGGATTTTCATCACCTTCTCGCCTTGCATCAACAACAGATTGTACGAAACCGTTGAAACATTTTTGCGGGGTATACTCAACGAATCTTTGGATTTTGGTACAGCGTAGACCCAGCTTCAAATAAAACTTTAATAATGGTGTTATGACTATTCCATCGTTTAATTTGTAACTCGAAATCAACATTCGTTGAGGTTTTAACAATAACGCGTTTTTTTCAGCATATTCCAGCATGAATTTACCTATATTCTCTCTTCCAACATCACCAAACTCTCTTCCGGATACCAAACTCAAATTCATCCTCATTAAGATTTGGTCGAGTTTCCCTACAGGGACAGAAATGGTAGTAGCATCCAAGAGCTTCAAAAATTGTTTGGCAATGACCACAGAAGCGATCCACAGTAAAAGAATCAATTTTTCTCTGTTTTCCAGTTGTATAGAAACTCTCAATAGTACATTCGGGTCTGGTTCCCTGATAGAAAGATATTACCATGTTCTCAAACTTCCTGATGTTGTTTTGACGAGCTTTGAACTTTTGAAGATTTGTATCGAACTCCCATCTAGTGTAGAGTCCAGTTGGCATCGCTTGGCACATGGAGAAAGGATGCAATTGACTAGCATCTATTCCAACTATTGTTTTACAGATATTGTTTGACCTCCGGATGAACGTTTTGTCTACAACAGCTTTCCTCGTGAACACTATTGATGGACCACCAGTCATTTCACTTCGTATTTTCTCGTGCAAGTCTTTGTCAGCTTCGATGAAAGGGTAAAATTTTCTATAAGTCGATTTATGAAGACAGATATTTGCTAAATTGGGTAGTGTACAACCAAGCTTTAACATATCAATTTTTTGATCGTGGTAGAATTTCATCATTGTCTTCATTGCTTGCAGAGTTGGTACAACATCTTTGTTGTTATACCAGCGAAGGAAATCGCAAAAAGTTGTCATTTTCCCCATCATCCGCAACTTTTCAAGGAGAGCATAATTCTCTTTTCCAGATAATGGCTTCTCTTTCAAACCCAGTTCTCGGAGAACATCTAAATCCTCTTTTCCAGATTCCATCATTTTCTTGAACTGTCTGAAGTCCTTCTCCAATGGATTTAGATTTCAGTTTGCTGAAGAAGGAGTCATAGGGTGGAAGATGATTGCAGTCAAGTTTCGTAAACGAATCGAACCATTCATATGGGAAATAACCTTTTGTCTCCTCAGATTGATATGCTTTCAGAAAAGAATCCAGAGATGTTGCTCCAGCAAGAAAGTTCAAAATATCGAGAAACTGAATATCACCGAATTTGAAAGAAATAAATTGATTGGCCTTTTTGATTACCGTAGGTTGAATATCTCTATCGTTAAGGAGTTGGAATGAGATACGCTTTGATCAAGTTTAGGTCATTTTTTCCACTGTTGAATCCAGAAACTGGTAGAGTGTCAACATAATTGTTGAAATGACGCTGGAGATCAAGGAGCTGCTTTTGCTGGATTTGTAAAAAAACTTTTAGATACATTACTATCTTCTGTTTCACTACTGATATTCGGTTGAGTTTCGGAAACAATTTGCAGTCTAGAGGAAATATCACTCAACCTAGTTTTGATCTCTGCTTCCACCGCCAAGAACTTGGGTCTCAAGTCCGCTTTGTTTTTTGCTGCTAGTATTTCCAGTTGAGCTACAAAGGATATGATGAGACGATTGGGATCCTTTTCGGATAAGAAAACAGGTTCGTCCAACAAATTTGAAGAAATTGATACCGATGCAGGTACATGAGTACCAATCCATGATGTTGTCGCTGTGTTATTGATTTCCACCGATTGAACACATATTGCTTCGAAGTCGAAGACGACAAAATTTCTGAAGAGGATATGATCTTCTAGATAAGCGATTGAGAAGTTGTCAAGCTTCTCAAATAGTGTTTCCCGCAAAGAATAAGCACTTCTCTGATAGACATTTTTCACTCGTTCTTTACAAGTTTTCAAGTGACGGTTCAAGTTTCCTGAATGGTTGAAAAAGATATCACAGCTGGGACAACGAAACTTCTTGAAGAATTTGTTGATATCATTAACATAACAGATATGATTGTTGTATCGAAGCAGTTTAATGTTTTCGTCATATCGTTGAACGCTGCGTCGAACAAGTTCACCAATAATTTCACCGTCTTCAATGTCAAAACCATAGATGAAAATGTTTTCTTTGATTAGTTCTTCAATTATTGGAATTTGATCAAAGGAAACACGTGAAACTTTCAGGGTCGCAACCGCTTGCAGTAATAAAATTGTGAAATATTTCAGTTGCATGTAGTTCAACATCTACTGATCCAAATAAATGAATAGCAATTGCACGGAATAAACACAAATTATCGTTATATGGTTCATTGTGTCCATTTGAAACGAGACAATTTACTTCAGGATTCCTTAACAGGGGCTCTGGAAGAGGCAAATCTGTGCAACCCATAGGTATATTCATAAGAAGCGCTACAAAAACGGTAACATTTGTAATTACTGTGAATCGCCATTTTGAGTTTTGACGTTCTTGTTTACATGTTTCAACCAAGTCAAGTTTCTCAATTTCGTTCTGCAGGTTCAATAAATCGTTTCTATTGCTTAGCAGAAAAGCTCGGTCCAGCAGTAAGTTATTTTCATGCGGATAATAATATCGGTAGTCGTTTGTCTTTATATTTTGCAACAGAAACCCTAAAGCTAGGTTAATTTTTGCAGCACAGTTGAGGTTTGCAAAAACTTCATCAAGTTTTCTATTGATCTCCTTGGTGTCCAAATCAGATAAACTGAAGTTGAAAACTTCCTGTCTGCCGTGCTCAGCATGCATATCGTCAAGTAAATGCTGACACGCTGCCAGTTCTTCCTTCAATGACTCGCTATCGTTATCAACTTTCTGCATAATCTCACGAACACGGTTTGTACTTGAGGACCCAATTTTCGTGCTAGCTTGATGTACTTTTTTGCGATGAAGTTGAAGTGAGTAGAAACTTGGGAACTGTTTCTGACAGACAACACACTTGTTCAGTGTATTACGAATTTTTGCTCCGTGAGCCTTCGCAATATGGTATGACAATTCTGCAGCACTTTTTGTCGCAAAATTACAATTCCTTGTCTTACAGTAAAGCGTGCCCATCATACATGTCTTCCTGTTGCGAGCAATATGGGCCTTTACAACAGATTTTCCACATTTTTCACAGTTGATGGGTAGATTTCGATCTTCTGCAGGCATTTTTTTATAACTGGGTAAGTTCAACTATGGAAGAAGCAAAGAGATTTTCTAATTTTTGTCGGAAGGAAATGTCAACTGAACCGTAAAATATGGATAAACAAATGTCTCTCAAGTTCTGCAGAAATTAAAAGTATTCATGACTACATGCGAACAATCAAGTTGAAATTTCTTTTTACTAAAAATAGATTTTGTTTTGAGTCGTCAACCAATCAGCAAAGTTTGCAGAACTTCGGGAAATTGCGACAGCCATTTTTCGTGTACAGAACTTCGGTAAATTCCGACAGCCCTGATTTGTTTACTTAATGTCTAGACCGAATGTGTTCACAAGCAGTGAAAACAACCAAAAGTTTAACTCAGGTTAAAGATTGTAGAACTTTCGACAGCTTTGATTTAATTGCGGTGCTTCGGAAAAACCAGACAGCCTTGATTTGTTTACTTATTGTCTAGACAGAATTTGTTTACCAGCAATTAAAATAACAAAAAATTTAATCAATTTTTACCTTAGAACGACCTTGAAAATTTGAACGACCTCAACTAAAACCCTCTAATTCATAGAGGTAAATCACCAGTTGTTCACTCAGTTTAATCTCTTACTATGGTTGAGGCTATGTGCGAAAACAGTCCTGAATACTTCAAAAAGTTTCGAAAACGATTCAAATACACTATTTGCGAGACAGAACCAAAACTGCAAGATTCTGGAATGGAAAATTATGCGTACGGTCATCATTCATCTTCGAGTGTAATTGATGGTTGTTCCTTTGGTTCCAGCCATTGGCATTTTATTTTTGAGGATACAAGTTTGGAAGTTAATATTGTTTTTTCTCCGTATGCTCCTGTGCCGATACCTTGTCTCGTGACCTGTTTCAAATTTCTTATTTTGCCTACTGAGAAAAACTTTGTTTCATTTGGTGCTATTGTTTCTCGCTTACATATTGCCGTGGAGTATTTGTCAAAATCAAATCAACTTTCAATAAACAAAATTAAAAAACGACTCCCATCACCTGTTCGTGAAAAAGTGCTTTCAACAATTACTACTACAACTTCTAACAAGCGTCCCTCCCCAATTCCTGACGTAACTATAAAACGGTTTTGTCAGCTTATGCTCGGTGAACATTCATCTACTCTCTATCAGATTATGGATATTCTTTTGAGTGGACAAGGGAGTTTTGTACGAGAGACTTCAGACTATTTAATAAACTTCCAATTCTGTAAAAATTCTAGTGTTTAAAAAAGTGTTTTAGCAGAAAAATTTAATTCAATTTTACTCCATATGTTTTACAAATGCTAGCAATTGCAATTCATTTACATCTGGTACAAAAGGAAATTTACTGCTATGAAAATAGTGCGCAATATAGATACAAAATAAACAACACAGTTGTGAGTCTGCTGATTGCAGGGGGATATTGAATATCTCTTCTGTGCTCCATAACATCCATCATCATATGCAAATCAGTACATTGCTGTAAACGGGAGAAAATATCTTTGTAGGCAGTCAGAGGTAGTGCTAACGGATCTGCAAAGTATAGTACAGGGTATGCGTAGCGTTTGGCAAGCATCACCCAATTCGTTCCAAAAGAAGCAGCTCGTGATGCGTTTACAATTATAAAACTGTTAACAGGTAAATTTAATGGATAATTGTCAGCGGCATAAACACCTCGAAATTCGTATTTGAGATGCTTGCACTTTTGAACTGGAATATAAATTTGATCTTCATCCATTAGTATGCGTTCATAGGCAGAATATTTTCGGATACGTTTCTTGCAGAGTCAATATACACCGTAGATGATTTTTCGCCGAGGAAAAAAATTTCAACGTTATTTGTTAAAGCTGTATCAAATTTTAGCTCGACCGATATAGACGAATTTGTTAGTTCAGGATGAATAAAATCATGTGTGGCTTCTTGCGTACTAGTCAGGTCGAAAACCATTATAAAATGGTTTGAAAATTCACTCAATGGTATTCCATGACCGTTTTCTACATAGGCTAATGCGCTCATTGAATTGTAGTACAAACGCTTGTTGTCAATTGTTGACAGTGGTGTACCGGCTGTAGCGAAACCGTTTCGGAACACAGTAATCTCACGCAGCCCAAATTTTTGATAGTTGAATAGATTTACTGTGTTAGTTCCATTGAAAGCATCACCAGCACACAATGCAATTATAAGTCGACTTATGGGTTCTTTTGTAAAAATATCTTTGTGCCTCCAACTTTGCGGCCCCATTGTTGCAAGAAAAGTTTTTGTTATCACTTCATTGTATCGATATATTGCAGGTGTTCTCAAAAGTGTTTTCTCAATGGCTCCGACTACGTTGTCTGATACAGTCATCTCTCTAACAAAAAGATTGGCTTCGTCAATTTCTACTTTGTAGTTTTTGCCAGCTGCTTCACTTATAGTGGCAAAATCATCTTGTGACCTTCGGAAAGAAATTCTCAGGGTAACTTTGAGAAAAACTTTGTTTCATTTGGTGCTATTGTTTTTCGCTTACATATTGCCGTGGAGTATTTGTCAAAATCAAATCAACTTTCAATAAACAAAATTAAAAAACAACTCCCATCACCTGTTCGTGAAAAAGTGCTTTCAACAATTACTACTACAACTTCTAACAAGCGTCCCTCCCCAATTCCTGACGTAACTATAAAACGGTTTTGTCAACTTATGCTCGGTGAACATTCATCTACTCTCTATCAGATTATGGATATTCTTTTGAGTGGACAAGGGAGTTTTGTACGAGAGACTTCAGACTATTTAATAAACTTCCAATTCTGTAAAAATTCTAGTGTTTAAAAAAGTGTTTTAGCAGAAAAATTTAATTCAATTTTACTCCATATGTTTTACAAATGCTAGCAATTGCAATTCATTTACATCTGGTACAAAAGAAAATTTACTGCTATGAAAATAGTGCGCAATATAGATACAAAATAAACAACACAGTTGTGAGTCTGCTGATTGCAGGGGGATATTGAATATCTCTTCTGTGCTCCATAACATCCATCATCATATGCAAATCAGTACATTGCTGTAAACGGGAGAAAATATCTTTGTAGGCAGTCAGAGGTAGTGCTAACGGATCTGCAAAGTATAGTACGGGGTATGCGTAGCGTTTGGCAAGCATCACCCAATTCGTTCCAAAAGAAGCAGCTCTTGATGCGTTTACAATTATAAAACTGTTAACAGGTAAATTTAATGGATAATTGTCAGCGGCATAAACACCTCGAAATTCGTATTTGAGATGCTTGCACTTTTGAACTGGAATATAAATTTGATCTTCATCCATTAGTATGCGTTCATAGGCAGAATATTTTCGGATACGTTTCTTGCAGAGTCAATATACACCGTAGATGATTTTTCGCCGAGGAAAAAAATTTCAACGTTATTTGTTAAAGCTGTATCAAATTTTAGCTCGACCGATATAGACGAATTTGTTAGTTCAGGATAAAATCATGTGTGGCTTCTTGCGTACTAGTCAGTTCGAAAATCATTATAAAATGGTTTGAAAATTCACTCAATGGTATTCCATGACCGTTTTCTACATAGGCTAATGCGCTCATTGAATTGTAGTACAAACGCTTGTTGTCAATTGTTGACAGTGGTGTACCGGCTGTAGCGAAACCGTTTCGGAACACTGTAATCTCACGCAGCCCAAATTTTTGATAGTTGAATAGATTTACTGTGTTAGTTCCATTGAAAGCATCACCAGCACAATGCAATTATAAGTCGTCTTATGGGTTCTTTTGTAAAAATATCTTCGTGCTTCCAACTTTGCGGCCCCATTGTTGCAAGAAAAGTTTTTTTTATCACTTCATTGTATCGATATATTGCAGGTGTTCTCAAAAGTGTTTTCTCAATGGCTTCGACTACGTTGTCTGATACAGTCATCTCTCTAACAAAAAGATTGGCTTCGTCAATTTCTACTTTGTAGTTTTTGCCAGCTGCTTCACTTATAGTGGCAAAATCATCTTGTGACCTTCGGAAAGAAATTCTCAGGGTTACTCCGCTTACTAATTGTTTTTCGCACGAAAAAAAAATCAACAGCTAGTTTTCCATAAAGTGTAATTTGAGCTGATTCTCTCGCAGCCTGCTTTCTTGCATCTTTTAATGCATTAGCAATTGCGCTGGGGTTTGCTTCATACTCATAACCTTGACACTTTAACCAAGTCTTCTTTGCATCTGTCCCGTGCGAGAATTCTGTTTCTATGAAACTTTTGTGAGCATAGTGTCCATTGGCAGAAGAGATTTTTATTCCATTTGCAGAAACAGTGCAGTCAGCAAATAGGGAATGAAGGACATTATTCACAAAAAATGCGGAATAAGTATTAGCGGGATCACCTGCGTCATATCGTAAATCAGTTCCATCGACATTTTGTATACGGCATTTGATTTCCAAATAAATTTTTTGCAAGTCTTTGAAATTGTTGCGATCACCTACCACTCCAAATTCAAGTGACGATCCGGAGGGAGAATAAAGTGGTCCAGTTTTTTGTTCAAATGATTGATCAAAGGTAACAAGCAAAGGCGGTTTTTCAAATAAGTCCAATGAGATGTGAGTGGCTTACAATATTACAAGGTATTACAATATTAGTTCGCATTTCTGACTCGAGAGAAAAAATCCAGTCGACTCCTTCTTGGCTTTGGTTTTCGAGAAATGATTTTTTTAGTGGAACGTTTTTTGTACAGTCGAGGTTTAGCAAAAGGTTGTCTTCGACGTCTAATAGCTTGCCGGCCTCGTGTTATGCGTAAATGGAGAGAACCACCAATTTGTTTGCGGGCTGTTTTTGCAACCGTGCTTTTCAACGCCTGCTTTGCCGACTTTCGTTTCGTTGCTACTTCAACCAACTCAGGTGCACCCTGCACTAAAAGCTCTCGACCAATCCTTTTGGCAGCGGGCCATATAAACTTTCTTGCCAATGGTAGAGCAACTCTTCCAATACCTGCAGCGAGAGCTCCAAAGCCACTTCCTCTTTGACGATAATGACCGGAGAAATGTGGCATTGACTGTGATGCTTGGTCGCTGTAGTAAGCTTCCATTTCACTTGATTTTTTGAAACTTTAAGCTTACTATCACTTTTCCTGTTCCAGTAAATGGAATGAGTTTTCCGGCTTCGTTCCTCAACTCCTTTAATGTTTTGAATATTGTTAGAAAGTATGGGCTTGTAATCCAGAATTGTAAATGACTTGTGATGGATGGGTGTAACGATGTTTATGCTGCCGTTTCTCAAACGTCTTTCAGACTCAATGATTTTAATTACAGGAGCTCTCACGTCACCTATATTCTGATAATCTATGATGTCTATGTAGACAAATATTAATTGTGAGCCACAGGTTATATCGACTGGGAAATCACTCTGGTGTCTGTTGAGAGTTTTGTCTGCTTTGTATCCAATATGAATGTATCCATCATGCGAGTTGTCTTTTATACCCTTGCAGCCGAGAATACTTGGAACTTCTTCGTTTTCAAATGATAAACCCTCATTTGCTCCGAATTGTAAAACCAGTTTATGAGTAATTTTGTCAAAAGTAAAATCAAACTGTTTCAAATGAGCAATTCGCCTAAGTTCATCCATGAGTTGATCCAAGCTAGTGTAAATGACCTTTGCGAATTTTTCTAAGGTGTCCACTTCGATTATTTGGGGCATCGAGTTCGGCTCCCGAGTTTACATAAACGACCAACACGTTTGAATTGACGTTGTTAATGTTTGATGGGAAGGATATTGAAGATAAAGCTACTTGCCATTCTCCTTCCAACATAAGTGGTTGAGCTAACTGGTTACGAAGTTTTGCCACTGTGTTTTCACTGTAAATTTCCATTGATGCCTTGGGTATTAAGTCGATTGTGAATTCTTTAGCGGCATTCATTTTGTTCGTCTAACACGTTATCTTGGACTAATTCCGGTTCATAAAATTTTACCTTGAATTATAACGTTGTCTGCATCTATAAGATTGTACGTTAGTGGACTCACAGTTGCAATTTTGAACATCGTAAAAACTTCGTTTGTGTAATTTTGTTTATAACCTTTTCTGAATTTTTCGTCAGGCTTTGCAATCCGAACAAGGTCTCCTTCTTTGTATTTTGGTTTGTACTTTTTTGTGTCGATTGCTAGTGATATTAAAAATGGTTCATGTTTTTTGAACACTTTATTAGGTGCTAATTGGGTAACCCGGTTAACACGACTGTTTATTGTATTTACAATTGGGGCAAATCTTTAATATACGTCCAAGTCCATTTTTCCTCCAAATATTTGTAAATAATGTTTTTAAGCGATCGAATGTTCCTCTCCGCAAATGCTGACTTGGTTTCGTTTTCTGTTGTGTATAAATGAATTCCCTTTTCACAAAATTTTCTTCTTTGAACTCTGATCCCTTGTCTGTCCATACTTTTTCCGGCTGTTTTTTCTTGATCATTTTTTTGAATGCTTCATTGGTAGAATTTGAGCCTTCATTGGTTGAACTCGTAAGTAACGCGATAAAACATCCACAGCCACTAATAAATATTTTACGCCATTTTTGTGTTGGGCAACTTTATCCATATACGCAACATCAACCGACCAGATTTGGTTTATTCGGTATGCAATAGCTTTCAGTCGGGGGAAACTTTTCCCGAATTGTCTGTATTTCGTGTAGGGGGCTTTCGACTGAAGATAGCGAAAAATTTTACCTCTGGTATAGCCACTAGCCTTCTTTAAATTAGCAATACTACCAAATGCAGCACTGCCTTTAGTGTACAACTTGTCCAACTGTTTAACTTGGTAGGAAGTAATTTTCCCAGAGGCTGGTTGGTTTGATTTCTTCTTCTGCTTCTTCAAAGCTTCCCTCGTCCTTGTCAGAAGCTTTTGCTTTTTTTCTGCGGGATTTTGAAGCAACTTCCTTGTCTGACTCATATCCCAAAAATTGCAGTTTCTCTTCAGATGATAAATTTATGTGTTACAAGTCAAATGTGAACCAATATCGAGAAGTGCTAATATACTGAAATGTTCGAAAGATAGTTCACAAGTGGTTTGCTGTAGATTGTAGAGAAATGTAGCAGCAAGAACGTCCGTATTTGAACCTCTGATAAGCAATCTTTTTGATGAGTCCAAAGACACAGAATCGGATTCCTCTATTATCTCCAGTATTTTATTCGCTATTTCAAATTTTATCCCCTTCAAGATTTTAATATCATTCAACACTCCTTGTCTGATAGCTGATGTGTTGTCTGTCATAAATGATTTTTCCATAGACTCGTTTATTGCACTTCTATCATCCACTGAAGCGTCAGTTTGTTGCTCTGTATCCTGTTGCGAGGCAGGGGGAGCTGATGGTGACTTGTTTCTTTGGAGAAGCGATATCTGCTTGACTGGGTTGTGAACATCTTTGTTGCTGAGTAATTGAGATATATGAGGTTGTGCTCTTGTATACATCTGCTTAGCTATTAACACAAACTCTTCAGTATGCATTATGTTCCAGATACTCAATGCAGGGTAATGCTATGAGTTGAATGAGATTGGTGCCCGAGGGAGATTTAATCAGTTTTAATCGTTCCGTTTTCCCTACTTTCTTGTTCGAAAGTTGACGCAGTTTTTTCAAACTTTTTCAGTTCTTTTTTATTGATTGGAACAACTCCAGAGAGTACGTTCATCACACAATCACTCAGAAACCAAATGAAGTCACTGTCACTAAATAGTCTGAAATCAATGTTGGAGTTTTTGTTTGTACCATTTGCCCATTGCTTGAGCATAAGCAGGTGTCTCTTTTTCATTCGTAATTGGTGTGATGACTCCTTCATGTGCAGGAATGTAAAAAATTGAAGGATCAGGTCCAATAATTTGTGATGCAAATCGTAAACCTTGACTTGTTTTTGGATCCAGATCAATGATTAAATGTCCGTATGGCTAAGCTGTTGCTAATTTGTATGCGTCCTTGAGTAATTGGAGACAGTTCAACTGTTTTCCAAGGTATTCAATCTGTTGAATGTCACGCAGTGATTTGAATAAAATTATATAAGTGGTGTTTAGGTCAATTGTTCTCGACCATTTGCTTTGATGAAACAAATTATGCTTCACATATATAACATGAAGTTTACGATGGCGTCCAGACGTAGCTATTTTTACAAACTCTTTGTCATTAAAAATTTCCTCGCATGAGTCGTCAAATATAAGAAGACAGTTCGAAAGATTCTTCGTTATCTCCAATCCTGAATATTTGATGAATTCAATGTGTGCTATTCTACCTCGCATTTCTCTGAACAGTGGTTGGAACTCCTTGTAAAAGTAATAAATTTTCTCAAAGCGCGGATAAAAACTGTTACCCTGCAGCATGTGAAACATCAGCTCAGTTTTACCGGAACCGCGGGGTCCAACAATTGACATGAATATCCTGTCATGTGTCAGAATCACTTTGTTCATAGTTTTGGATTTGGTAAAATATAACCAACTAAGCTGGACAACAATGCAATCCAAATTGATATTTCACATCTTTTTGACAAAAGAAAGAGCATAGTGAAGCAAAGGATGATCATTAGAACTATGATACTGACTTGAACAAAAAATATTACTTCAGACCGTGGCACCGATGAGTTGGAACAGCAACGCCATGGAGGTCTCTCTTTGTTGTTTACATCAAACACTAAATTGCTTATACCCGCATCAGCCTCGTCTCTTTGATGCATTTGAAATAATTTTTTTGCCTCAAAAGTCAATTGCAACAAGAACGATACAAAATATCAGATATGTAATTTATTCACTGTTTTCAATGGGCAACTGTTTCATATACCAGAATTCAAACAAATTGAAACCTTTTATGTGACTTCTTATTTCTAGTTTATAACACAGTTGATGAGTCATTTTCTTTATACGATGGTTGACTGAAAACTTTCTCAACTTCGGGACGCTCCAAGACATAAACTCGCAACTCATTTGGCATCTCTTTCAGAGTTTGCTCACGTTCCGGTAGTATTTTTTTCAACCTAACGGGAGGAACTTTTCTGTCCGCCCATTGTTTCCAACGGGGGATTCGCTGCTCTTTTGGTGGCAGCGGTGGCTTCTCGGTTTTTTTGTTTGTAGCCATAATTAAATTGATTCTGCTGTTCGCGAGCTCTGTTTATTTTTCACATACAATTGGAAATGATAGAAGTTATCAATCGCAGGGAGGAAAGCTCTGAAGCTGTCTAGTTCCTCTGGAGATAGCGTAATTGTTGCGAAGTAACGTTTTGCTGCTGTGCTATACAGCGGGTTGTAGTGGGGTTGTTGTGCAACGCCGGGTATGCTGTTGAAAAAGTTTTCTGGCTTCTGTTGATCAACTGAATAATTGTTCTGTATTGGTACACAGGGATCTTGAACTCTATTGAATATTACTATGGGCTGATCGTCAAGAGGAGTCAAGCAAGTAAATATCTTCAAATTGTCTGACAGATAGGTGGTCAGTGTTGCCGTCTCTTCTCTGTGCATCACTTTGTGTCCACTGTGAAAATATTCTGGCTTTACGTTCTGCACAATGATTGAATACTTGACAGTTTGCTGTAAAATTATTGGAATGTAGACTGCAAGAAGCAACTGTTTCCTCTGGAAGTATTTCTGAAATGCGGGGACAATTTAAATCTTCTAGATTGTAAACTTTTTTCTGTAACAACTTGCTGAGGACCTCACACTTTTCGGTGCCTTTTGCAAAAAAAATTTCCGGGTTATTTGGAAACTGAAACTTAAGCAAACTACTTTCAGGTCACTGTAAGGTGTATCGCCGTCGTCCCAATCGATGCAGTGCAGGTTGTGTCTCAACCAAATAACAGTTTGATGATCGTGTGCCGGTAATTCTGCAAAGCTAACTGGAGGTTTGAAAAATATTTTATCGTAGTAACTGCAACACAAGCTGAGTTCTTTGACAATGAATCCAATTGACTTCTGTTTGAAACCTTCGAGATCGAGAACAACAATATTTGCGGACTTGCTTCCAAAATTTTTCAGCATTCCAGCTCACGGAATAATTGAGAATGGAAAATTTTCACTGATAGCACAAACAGTATTCCTGTCAAATGTCCAAAAAGACAATTATTTATTGGTGAATAACGGAAAGCGTATACATATCCAGGACCTTTGTTCCTACAATCTTTTACGAATCCAGCTGCATCGTGTAAGGCCGCAGGAAGTCTTAAAACTTTGCTATATTTCAGTAAAGGATCTAGTCGTGAATTATCAACTCCTATTAAACCACCATAGGGTCTGAATTTGAGTGCTATTTCTCCGTCAATTTGCGGATCTAATAATGCGTAGGCTGCAACAAAATATAACTGACGATGTGATATGTGACTAAAATTTTGAATACCTCTCAGTGATACAGTTTTTTTGTGAATCAGCTTTATGTTCTATTCCAATTGTATTCATTACTAAGTGTATACTGAACGCATGGTCTTGCAGCTAGAAAGTTTTATTTATTCAAAAATGATTGGCTGTCAACTTGAACTAAATCCTCTATTCTGATTGGTCGGTTTTGTTCCTCAAATTCTAATGTGTTTCTCACACTGAACATGTTTGAACACGATCTTTTCTTTCTCTGCTTACTCCATCCTCGAGTCAATCATTTTTTAATTTAAACAGCCACATGCAGGTTAGACATTTTAACTTTGTTGTCTGTAATTACGCATTCAAGAATATACATGTGCATGATCGCAAATGTGTACACACCTACACACTAACTTATTTCCTTTTTCAACAGGGCTGGAGCGTGTCTGTATGCATAAGTATTATGTAAGTTTGTAATTATGAGAGCTGACTACATGTACAGAGATAGAGAATAGCGGAGTATATGTATTAAGATTATTTATAACCACCTACATGTGTTATGATTAGATATAACTTGCTAGATCTATTAAGATTAGGTTTGGCCGACTACATGTATAAAGATAGGTTATAGCCGACATCATATACTATAGTTAAGGAAGGACCCGAGGAGAATGAGTCATCATGTTGCAAACAAACGTTTTCAAATCTCATTGGTTAAATTATCAGCCGAAGATTTCGTCACTGAACTCAACATTACGGTTGCATTACTTGGCTCTCTGTAACCAATCGTTCAGCTTCGCTGACTTAACTGATTTACTTCACTTAAAAAAAAAATAAAAAAAAGAATTCTAAGTCAAAATAATCAAATTTTATTGAGTTTTTGTTAATAAGTCTAACCGCAAATCGAAATTAGAAAATCTGTTTCCAACAATTTGTAGCCCTATAACCTCGCTATAACTATGCAAATGTTCAACTTTCTATTACAAAGATTACGGAAAAAGGGGTAGTTACTGTAAATGTAACTAATTGTAAATCAATTTTTTCTAACTTTAATGTTAGCAAGTACATGTATTAAGATTAGGATCGGCCGACTACATGTATAGAGATAGGTTATAACCGACCTCATATACTATAGTTAAGGAGGTACCCGAGAAGTCTGAGTCATCATGTTGTAAACAAACGTTTTCAAATCTCATTGGTTAAATTATCAGCCGAAGATTTCGTCAATGAACTCAACATTACCGCTGCATTACTTGACTCTCTTTAACTAATCGTTCAGCTTCGCTGACTTAACTGTTTTACTTCACTTAAAAAAATCAAAAGAATTCTAAGTCAAAATAATCAATTTTTATTGAGTTTTTGTTAATAACTCTAACCACCAATCGAAATAAGAAAATCTATTTCCAAAAAACTGTAGCCCTATAACCTGGCTATAACTATGCAAAGTTTCAACTTTCTATTACAAAGATTACGGAAAAAGGGTGAGTTACTGTAAATGTAACTAATCGCAATAACAATTTTTTTCAATGTTAGCAAGTTAACAACTTTAATGTTAGCAAGTACATGTATTAAGATTAGGATCGGTCGACTACATGTATAAAGATAGGTTATAGCCGACCTCATATACTATAGTTAAGGAGGTACCCGAGAAGTCTGAGTCATCAAGTTGTAAACAAACCTTCTCAAATCTGATTGGTTAAAATCTCAGCTGAAGGTTTCATCACTGAACACAGCATTAAAATTCATTATAGGAATAAAATATTTGTAAAACAAATGTTTAGTCGGATTGATTTTTCACACTCTTAACTAAGACATTTCCTTGTTTAACCATAATTTTTTTGTTGTACTATGTTTTAATTGATTATAAACAAATAACGTCATGGCGATTTCTTGAATGAGCTTAATGTCTTTTTGCTCCAATTTTTTCATCCTTGAATGTATACATGTGACTTTTGATTATCAGACTATTATAGCCGCCGTTACTGTAAATAGCAGCCATTGATTACCTATACCAAGATTCGGATTGAAAGAATGAAAAAAAAAGATTTTTAAACAAAAACATTATTAAATTTGATTTATTAAGTGTGATATATTATGTCATTTCGTAGTTGAACATACTCCTTTTTTCACAGTGAGAAGCTACAGGGCTATCATTAATAACAATGATCATTAGAGGTGGCAACTATAACTTATAAGAACATAGTTCAAGAGGCGGATATCTATAATTGAGCTTTACGGGTTTATCCCGTTTCTTTTCTGACTTCGATTTCTTGTTCTGACTGTGTTCATTTTGAATTCCTTGTTGAGCAACTGTTGTCTAAAAGCATTTCGAGCCGAATGAGTGAAGAGGGAAACTACCCTCCCTAGAGAAGTCAAAAACATTTCACGCAAAATGTTTAACAAGTTGTGAACTAAGGTAATGCGAAAATGTACTAGTTCTACGAAGTAAAAAACAAAATTAGGAGCGCTGTAATAGCCGACTCCTGAAGATGAAAGCTGGTTTTTGAAAAAATCAAAAGTGACGACACCCCTTATGTGAAAATTTTCAAATTGAAAATTTGTTTCTCTATACTTTTATCATTCACAAACATCTAATAGCAATGCTAGCATTGACAGTACAAATTTGTATCTTGTTCTAAGCAAACAAACACACACAAGGACGCAAACAATTAGTCGTAACAAAAACTGGGTCATGCTTGTAAACAAATTGGACAGAGTTATAATCAGCCGAAAGGTAAAATAGAAGAATTTTTTCGAAAAAAAAAATTCGGAGCTGAGCAGAACCTCAACGGGGGGGGGGGGGGGGGGGGGGGGCACTATGTATTAAGATAGGGAATGCAGAAATTGTCCCCCTAGGGGGACGCTTAGGGAGACATTTAGTGCGAATTGCATTAAATGTCCCCCTAAGTGTCCCCCTATGCGGGGACAATATCTGCATTCCCTATCTTAATACATGGTGTCCCCCCTCGTTGAGGTTCTAGTCAGCTTCTTCTACTACTGTCGTTGCCATCTGTTTTTTCCATCTTTTAGTTTGAAAAACAATAATGAGTAGCTTTCAGTATTAGTTTTTGTAGGGGGGGGGGGGGGTGGGGTGATAATTTTTCCATTTCTGAGATTTTTACCGTTTGAGCACCTTCACCACTCTTAATAGGTGAATATTATCTTTCCACCCCCCGCAGATTTCTCATTTGTTGTGATCATAACACGAAGCCACTTAAGCTGCGGAGAACAAACGGAAAGATCCGTTGAGTCATTGTTTTGGGGTGTACCACAAGTTTTGCTTCCTTAACATATGAATCAATAGCCTAGTTGTGTAATGCGTGCTACAGATTCCTGGTGACAAAACAGCCAATCAGCACCAAGCTTCTCTCTCAAGCATGTTTGCTCTTTTACTCTTTGGAGTGTGTGTTCCTATTAATGATCGCAGTTGTCCCCTCTCATGAATATCTGGGTAAGTTGAGTTTGTTCCTCCTTGCGTCATTTGTTTATGAGTTATGCTTAGATTTCAGAACGAAGAAAGTTTGTTTCTATAATGAGAGTTCAAATAACGAGATTTGAATCTATTCTGCCCCCCCCCCCCCAGCTTAGTGAGTACAAATCTTTTATGACCCCCAGGCGCACGTGCTATTTGCTTACATAGTAACGAGCTATATAACAACATATAATTGGTAACTGGGGGTCATAAAAGCACTGGGAGGGGGACGAAGCAGAATAGATCCTGAGATTTTTAGACCTTCTGTTTCAATTTGGCCTTAGAACTCAAGTCATTCAATTACACACTGTTGCTCCAGTCAGTTTCACTTCAGTTATTCATTTGATAAAAGACAACGCCAAAGTATTATTGATCGATTCGCTTACAACCACAATCACTTGAAAACTCAGTTTGACTAAATATATCACAAAAGAGTGCGTTCAATTTACAAACTCAACTTTAACCGTTTGTCTCTTAGTTATTATTTAGAGAATGTTGAAATCATACATTCATGCCCTTGTTTTAATTGATTTGAAAAAAACGGCACCACATATGTACTTCACTAAAACATTG
This sequence comes from Convolutriloba macropyga, assembly GCF_964194025.1. NCBI lineage: Eukaryota > Metazoa > Xenacoelomorpha > Acoela > Convolutidae > Convolutriloba > Convolutriloba macropyga. The sequence goes on along the minus strand of NW_027453232.1, from coordinate 6,271 downwards.
TTACACACCAAAAACAAGCGTTTCAGTTCGTGACAATTTTCTGTTGTGTTCTAACAGAATGAAAAGGTTTAATTTGAGTGTTTAGTTTGATCTGTAATTCATATTATCTCTTCCATAGGTCGAATGCGTACAACAGTTCTTAAACTGGTCTGATAATGTCCTTAATGGCAATGCACTGGCTTATATTTTGAGGTACTGATATTCTGAGAACATTTATGTCACTTCCACGTTCAAAAATGAACAGCCAAACATGAAACATAAATTATCCTATTTTTTTTTGCAAATGATACTAAGTGATTTGAAATAGATGGATTAATAACATATAAATGTTCAACTTTCGGTTTTGGTCGCGAATGTACTTGTTTGAATTAAAAAAAAAATTATCTGCTGTGTTTGTGTTTCAGAGGTGCACTGTTGCATGTTTTTGGGCTTTTCTCTCAGTGCCTTTCTTCATCAGGGTTGTAGACTGCGAGAGTTCAAGCTATGTGGAAAACACTCGCCTGAGGTAATTACTGTTGACAAAATATAAAATAGTAGATAGTTTGTGGCATAATAAAATTAACTACGGTACGGTGCTTTATATCGATTAAAAAAAGCAAAATTCTTGTTCATTTGTTTAGATCTGTGTTCGGTGTTCATTTGTTTAGATCAGCTCACATAACTGGAATTATCTCATTTTTCTCCGATAGACATCTTACACATAACTAAAACTTGACACAGTTTTTCTTCAGGCAAATTTATGAGGTGCTAGGCATAATATTCAAACCTGTAAACCACTTTTGTGTGATTATTTGCCGTTGAGTTAATATATTTTGTTTTAAAGCGAAATTTTAGCAATAATTGGGTTTTATTTTCAGCTTTTGATAATAGTTTTGATATATGTTGAGCTTTGAGCTGAGCGAAGGCATGTTGCGGTTTATCTGGTTTTTCTTTGTTGTAACTGATTGTTTTTCGCGTTATGCCTAAAATTTTGTCTCAAAGTACCAAAAAGCGTCGAGTTAACGTTCTCGTCTTTCAGACGGTCAAAATTGCTTCCATCGTCGTTTGTTTGAATTTTTAATCCCAAACTTTAGTTAATTTCCCAAATGTGTTATTTGCTTCATTTTCTGGTCAGCATTTTTCAAAATGATTAATTAGCTTCCAAAATAAATTTTAATTGTTAATAGCCGCCATCAGCCTCTCAACGTCTTTTGTTTAGGCGCTCGCCTTTTAAATTCGCTTTACCTTTTGGTGACGTTTTTAGCTTTACATAATTCACGATTTTCATGTTTGACTCGTGATCTACTTCACTCACTGTTTCAACTGAATGGTTTTTAATTTTTTTCACTTATTGGATTACGGTCAAAGTTAAGAGAGCAAAATCAAGAGAAACGGGATAAACATATAAAGCAGGTTCATTAAGTCATAGTCCATTAGGTTATCAAAGTTCATTAAAGGGATTGTTAGCTGGCACTAGTATTATGCTAATTAGCCTTAAGTTAAAAGCTGAATTAAGTATAATTTCAGAATCTATTTGAAACTGCACACCAAATTAGAACACTTAGACACTTTTTCGATCTCTTGTTTTTTCTTTTTCTATTTCAATGCCGGTCTCTCAATGCCGGCTATTTTTGGGCGATTTGCCGGCTCCATTTAGCTATTGCAGTAGAGCAGAGCGCTAATTACCTTTTAAAGCCAGCTTCCATTGGCTTGATTTTGTTCTCAAATTTTCTTTTTTTAATGATGGAGTTATACGAAGCCTCCATCTGAAAACAGTGGTTCGTGTTTTTTTGCGCTCAACGCTTCTTCTGTGGCTCGATTTTTTTTTGCTCAACGCAGCAGTTTGTCTGACTTTCTGTTATGAAATGTTAGGGTTTTTATTCTCAATCTCAAACCAAAGAAATGCGTTTTGTACGCCTTGATTAAAGTGAAAATTAGTACTGTTTGGCTCATTAAAGCTTCAGAAACTGAATTAGTGGTTTTCGGGGTTTTCCACACCCGAGAAATTGAATTTTTGCTGATGGAAGTTTCGAATTCTCTTCTTTCAGATGACTTTACTCTCTACAATTTTCTTTGAAGATACTTTGATTAACTGCTCTCGAACGAAGTTTGAAGCAATTATTGTAATCTTGTTTGAATCTTTTTAAGGCAAATTTCTAAAATATTCGTTCACTTTTTGAGTGACTTGTTCACCATTCAGTTCTTCATCTTTGAGTGATCTAAGTTGCCATCGTTCTGAAATCAAATTCGTTGGTAGAACCGATTGTGAGCAAATGGAAAGCGAAGACTGTGTAGCGGAGCGGTTAAGATGTTAGGCTGCCAACTTGGATGTCAGGTTTCGAACCCGTGTGGCGAAGTTTTTCCCACCCATAAAAGGTTTCCAAGCTACGTCCCCTCTAATTTAAATTTCCCCCGTCTGTTGCTCGAGAGCAATTAATCCAACGTTAGTCGTTTTTTTTTCAAAAATTAATCCAGTCTCTTTCTCGTTCAATTGAAAAGCTCATCATTTTAGCGGGGAAACATTTGAGAAAATTAAATCAACTTTCTTTGAATGAACGACGCTCTTGCTGTTGTTCGGTAGATTTGCCTAATTACTTTTGAACAAACATTGAAGCATTAATTTAGGTCAAGTTTTTCATTACAAAAGTCTCAACACTTTTCTTGTACTGTTGGACCAACATTTTAATTGACACATTGTGCAGCAGTTCAGCTCTTTTAATCAAACCCTCTATAAGAGAAGATTTATATCTCTACTATTCTATTATATTCTTCTTGTTTTAGATAGCCAAGACTTACAAGAAGTTAAAGAAGATCTTCATAGGAGGGTCATTATTACTCATCACCGCACTGATATTCTCATTTCTCCATTTCGTCTCATGCGTTTCAGGAGGTCAGTAATTGTTGTTCAATATTTGAGATGTTTCAATCGAAAATGGAATCTATTTTGTCCAAACCCCCCCTCCCCAGTGTTCTTTATTACCCCCAGTTGCAAATTATATGTTGTTATAAAGCACGTTACTAGGTAAGAAAATAACACGTGCGCCTGGGGGTTATAAAAGACTTGTGCTCACTAAGCTGGGGGGGGGGGGGGCAAACAGAATAGATCCCAAAAATGAACAGTAGGGAAACGTACAGTATAGATTTTTTTCTACTGCTGCTCTAGCTGCTCTAAGATTGATGAAAGAGGGCGGGCGGCTAATATTAAATTTTTTGAACCATGTCAGTTCAAGTGATATTTCGACCGTTTTGTTTCAGCCTATTCGCTATTTGCTGCCTTCGAATATCTCTACGTGATTTATGGCAATATTTACTTCCACTACAAAGTGTTGTCTGCCGTTGGGGAGTTAAACAGTAGCCAACTGTTCACAATCTCAAACAAGCTAGTCATCAACAGAAAGCAATCTCTCAAATCTAGTCCGTTCTTTTCCACCAAGCCCTTTAAGCCCAAAATTTAAGCCTGAATTTGTTCTAAACTTTTAAAGAAATTTCTAAACTTTTTTTTTGGTTCAGAGTATATCTCGGAAAAGAAAATTACCCCCCTGTGGTGTTTGAGCTAGTGAGACGTTTTGCGTGAGTAAGTGACACTCAAAATATTAAAGTGTTAGATGTTAAAATATTATTGTAATCTCATGATGTATGCTCCATCTTTAATTCTGCTTAAAATCTGATAAATTTAGAGCAAGAGGTCAATTGTCTGCTAATGGCAGTCGGTTTGGTCTGTTTGAGATTTATTTCAATTTTTTTTGCGGTTTACGGTTGTTTTTTTGCATCAGTTTTCCGCGTCTTGTACTTTATGTATCATTTGACTTTTTGTTCATTTCTATATTTTTCATTTCAATTTCTCAAAATTTCTTTCAATCAGAGTTCTGATGTCAGCTGACCGCATCCTTAAGATTAAAACTATCGGAAATAGGACTCACTGATTTTTTTCAGAGGCTGCAGTTGCGTTGACAACAATTTTGAAATCAAAAAAGAATTATTAGCTGGAAACACGATCATCGTAGAGCTATTATCTGGACTTTTCATAACTTTTTTGGTCAAATTTTCAAAGGTGTTTGAGATATTTATTGCTGCGGAGCTTTATTTAAGGCTGTTGTTTGTATCATCATGTTTTTAATTGTTCTCAAATGAAGTTTGTAGCAATGATATTAGTCCTGTTGGTCTTTTTTATGCAATGTTTAGCTAGACCGATTTTTCGTCTGACCCATTTGACTTTTCGTCCTTGAAAACGGGATAAAGAGATAGCGCCAACCGGGCGTTAAGTTTCATTAGAGTTAGCCGCGTTTACTAGTCCTTCAAGTGCTTAGTGTGGTGAAGCTACTGGGAAGGCCGTAGTTTGAGGTAAAAATGTCATTTTAGGACTTTTTGAGCCCAAAATGTTGCAAATTTAGGTGTTTTTTGTCAGTTATTGAATTTTTTTTGGACCAGTCTAAAATTGAGGCTGGTTAAATTTGATGACTGTCTTTTGCAAGACATTACTTTTTATGTAAGAGCTGAATGTTTTGTTACTCCAAACAAAAACACGAAAATGTATTCTAATTTTTACAATTTTTGCCAGCCCCAGTGGCCAGAAAAACAATAAGGGCTTGATATGTTACTGAAAAATGTTTATTGGCCATGGAATAGTTCTCAACTTTTTATCACAATTTTTTCAAAGTGTTTTTGAAAGTTTTTGTCAGTTTTTAGGTTTCCCCAGCCTCAAGAACCAAGGATCCTCCTCTAGGGTTCGATAATAGGTTACTGTCTTTTTTCTAGATGCAATGGAATGTTTTTAAAGATTCAACATCACGAATTATAGGGTGTTTTGACAAAATTTGCATTTTTTTGTCATTTATTGTCATTATTCAGGCTTTCTCGGCCTCAGGGGTCAAAAAACCTTCTTAGGGGTTTACTAGTAAGTTACTGAAGACTTTTATTTGGCCAAGGAATAGTTTTCAACTTTTTAAATATCACAAATTTTAGTAATTTTTTTTTATAGAACTTGCAATTTCAATTCTAGAAATTTTTTGTCATGTTTTAGGTTTTTCCAGCCTCAGGAGCCAAGGAACCTCCTCTATGGTTTAATAATAGGCTACTGCATAGTTTATTGATGTAATGGAAGTTTATCAGGATTTAAATATCCCGAATTTAAACAATTTTTAAAATTATTTACCAGTTTTTTTAGAATATTTCTCGAATTTTTTCCGGCAGCAGGGTCCCAGAAACCTCTCCAAAGTTTAGTAATAAAATGCTGCATAGTTTTTAGAGTTATTGGAATGGATATCAATATTCAAATGACCCGAGTTTTAGCAATTTTTTCATAAAATTTTAATTTTAATGTTCGGATAATTATTATCATGTTTCAAGCTTATGGATCATTGAGCCAGTGAAACTATCTAAGGCTAGAAGTAGTGATAATGAATAGTCTCTTGAGACCACGATTGTGTTATGAAGTTAATAATATCACAAATTTTGACAAGATTTGGTTAAAATTTGCAATTGTTTTAAATTTTTGAATATTTTTGTGCTTTTCTGAGTTTAACGATCATTACTGGCCATCGTAACTTTTCAAGTTTGAGGATGGGGTACATCACAGAACTTCAGAGACAAAAAATACTTTTGAACATTTGACGCTGCGATATCTTGAAAGTTTTTTAAAAAGAATTTGATTTTCACTTCTCAGTTTTTTTCTTATCTGATTAAATTACTAACAAGGCTGGAAAACTAGAAGTTGCAGAGTCGAATCTCATCATGGAAAATATTCCTAGCTCTCCATCTCTCTCCCTCTGTCGGATGGGATTTCTTTCCTTCTCTTTCTCGTTCGCGTTTTATCTCTCTCACACTATCTCTCTCTCTGTCTCTCTCTCTCTCTCTCTCCCCTTGAACTCTTTTGTTGATGCCGCACTTCAGCTGCTGTTACGTGACCTCATGTCATCTCGTCTATTACCCTCATTGACACTGAATTATGGTATAATTGTTTCATCTTAAATGACTTAACTAATACTTTTTAGGAAATCATTGTTAATTGCTCTCAAACGAAGTTTGTTGCAGTTATATACCCTGTTGGTATTTTTATGCGACTTTTCGCTTGACCGATTTTGCGCCTGACCCATTTGACCTTTCGTCCTCAGAAACGGGATAAAGAGGCAGCGCCCAGTGGGCATTCAGTTCTCTTAGAGTCTTTCAGCTGACTAGTCTCCAATTATGTGATTCACAGAAACTGTTTTGGAGACCTATAGGGCGATTCTTAGAAATTGATTCCCCGCCCACCTCCATGCCAGCCCCTCACATCAGCCCGCCTCCAATCGCCACC
>NW_027453231.1:0-48882 GCF_964194025.1 Convolutriloba macropyga | reverse complement strand
AAACAACTCGAAGTTTCGAAAACAGATATTGATGCGAAATCAATTGACTCATTTCAAAAGGAACACCAAGAAAATCTGGATTACTTGGAATATACATTTTCTCTTTAGGCAATGTCCGAAGCTGAGAACCTTGAGCAATACAACAGGCGTGACAATCTGAAAAATTATACCGTCGAAAAGATAGAAAGATGAAGAAACAAACAAACAAACGATGGATGCTGTGGTCAATATCCCTCATAAATTTGGTACAGAAGTAGACATCAAGGTATTTCGATAGCCCATCGGCATTCGAGAAGACGAAGAGCAATCATAGTCAAGTTTGCTAGAAGAGCGTCGAAGATAAAACTGCTGCAGAAGAAAAAGAAACTGGCTCAGAAAAAAGAATCAGAATTTATCAGCATCATGGAGGATACTAGTGGCCCACGATTGACATTCATGAACATAATTCAACAAGATTGTAGGATAAAGTCTGTGTGGATTTGTGAGGGAACATTCAATTTTGTGTGGAATACAGACAACAAGATATACAAAATTGATGGGCTGTACAAAAGAGGATGTTTCCTAAGTTACAACTTTGCTGACGTCAAGCAATGTTTCCGTGGAGTTTTTAAGAACAATACCAACTCAAACGCGTCGTAAATATGTGTCCTCTCATCAATAGATGTTGTACCGTTATCTAAACGTAACTTAACCCTTAAGTTGATGTAACTCCTAACGCGAACGAAGTAAGTATCTTGCATTTAAACAGAAGGTCAATTAGAAATTATATACAAGATCTGAAGGCTCTTGTTTATGGACTTGATTTGTTACCAGAAATTATATGCTTAATAAAAATGTATTTAGAAAATAATGATGTAGCACACACACTTTTGATGTTCCGGGCTATGTTGAAGTCCAGGTTAACCATAGAAACAGATATGGTGGTGGAGTGATGATTCAAGTCAACAGTAGAGCCATATTAATCAAAACTTTTGAAACACCTTTCGAAGAAGCAGTTTGCGCTCGAATAAAATTTTCGTATATTTCTTTCAAAGTTCTCGTCATCTATAATAGACCGAGATCAAATAAGGTTGACTTTACTGATACTCTTGATCAATATCGGCAAGATAGTACTTCTGCCACTGTACCATTTGTATTTTGCGGTGATTTCAACATCAATTCACAAGTCCGAAATTAAATCATTAGAAAGTACTCGGATGTTATAGTTTCAAACGGTTTTGCTTTGTTTAATGAATTCGATCAAGCGACTATTGTAACAGATCTTTCGGCTAATTGTATCGATCATTTTTTTAATCAAAATATTCCTCAATTTCCGTAAATAGTTTTTTCCCACCAAAATTTTGCTGATCTAATGGGATATCCCACAATGTGTGTATAACCTATTAGCATGGATGATGACAAATTAATATCTTAGAAGTATCGAGAAATGAAATTTGTTCACGATCCGATTAAGGTTCAAGCTTTTCTCAACTCTCTTGAGGCTGGCTTGTGTCAAAGGGAAAATGAACTGCTTCTCTGTGATGGTTCCAACGAAGCGTTTTCTATTTCCAATACCGAGTATATTAGCAATGTTGTAAAATTTGTACCGATAAAAACATTTCCGAAACCAGCAAAGTTAAAACCCAGTTGGTTTAGCAATTTGATGAAAAATGTGAAGATGAAAAAAACCAAGCACATAGAAGATGGAAGCAAATTGGAAACAGTGCCAGTTTGTCATTTTTTCATTATCATCGTAATAAGTTTGAACTTGCCTACAAAAAGGCAAAAAAACTTGCCTACAAAAAAGCGTCTGTACTTGCCTACAAAAGGCGTTTTTTGCTGATAAATTCCCGTCTTGTATTGGTGACGCTAAGCAAACTTATAACCTACTCAAAAAAATTAGTGGCAATATGTGCAATCTCCTAAGGTACCAATACTTTGGCCATGTTATGAAGCGACTGCTACACCCTCCAATCAGGATGTTGCTGAAAAGTTTTACCCGTTTTTTATCATTTCACCCAATGAAGTCCGCAGCACTCTACCTGAGGTTGAGTGCCCAAATTTTGCTATTAACAATAAATCTATGTATCTCTATAAGGTTGCAGATATTGAAATATATGAGATAGTCAACGACCTAGAAAATGAAACGTCATCAGATATTGGTGGTATAAATAAAATACTGGTTAAACTCTCAGCAACAGTGGTAGTTCGCTTCCTCAAACATTTGATAAACATTTTCTCCGCTGCAGACATCTTTCCTGAAATACTTAAGTATGCAAAAGTTTCACCGCTGCTTAAATGAGGGTGAAAACTTGAAGAGAATAATTATCGACCAATATAACTCCTTGTTTTATGGATTAAAATTTATGAACGTGCCATGTCTACAAGAGCTGTCAATTTGGTTTCAGAAGCAAGCATAAAACCATCGGCGAACTTGTAAAATTAACCAAAAATTTAAGGCTAAAGTGTAATGTCAGATCTATACATTGTTTCTTCCTTGACCTACGTAAGGCATTTGATACCATTGATCATAAAATGTTACTTCAGAAGTTGGAATCTTTTGGTGTCAGGTCAAATACACTAGTTTGGTATAAGTTGTACCTAACGAATTGCCAGCAACGGGTTGAAGTTAATGGTGTTGTATCTAAATGGCAAAGCGTTAAATACGGTGTTCCAGAGGGTTCTAAACTTGGTCCACTCCTCTTCTTAATATACATTAATGATTTACCATTGCGGTGCACGAGCTCAAAAAATTGGTTGTTTGCTGATGATACGAACTTAACTTTCTTTGATGTTGAAAGTGTGGTCGTTCAAAAAAATTAAATGAAGTGAAAGATTGGCTTGCAGCAGCTAAATTGTCTATTAATGTTAATAACACAGTTAAGATGATTGTTAAGCAAATTGCTTTTGATAATGTGTTTTTGATTGATAACTCTAACATAAAGGTCCAATCTGTGTGCAAGTACCTTGGTGTCTTTAAAAACAATAAACTGTTTTTTTTGTTTCACATGTTCAGTACGTAACATGGAGACTCTCTAAGCATTGTGGCATAATGGCAAAACTTAGGCACTTTGCCCCGCGATCTAAATTATTAGAATACTACAAAAACCAACGTTCACTCTGCTTTCCAATACGGTGTTCTGATTTGCGGTTGTACAAAATATTCAATGTTGGAGCCTATTTTTATGCTCCAAAAAAATTGAAGCTAATTTATTTTAGGAAGTACAGTGATAGTTCTTAAGACCTTTTTATGAGTCTTAAAATTTTGAACGTGTGTCAACTTCATATATACGAACTTCTTAAGTTTGTCCTTAAAACCTTAAGTAATCTCCACCATGAGCCACAACTTAAGGACAAGTTTCCTTTTGTTGAAAGGCGAATAACCGGCAGTTCAGCAAAACCGCTGCTAGTTGAACCTATTTGTAGAAGGAAAATTGAAAAAAGATCATATAAAGCAAGGACCAGTACGCTTTTCAATGCTCATTCAAATGCAGACAGTTTTCTCGGAGATATTGTTTGCGGTTTTGTAAATAAAGAAATTAATTTGTACCATAATTTCAAGGAAATTTATTTCGTCATTAACGATGATATTGTCAAAAGCTTCTTCGCCTGATTTTTTCTCTAAATATATAATCTTGGATAAATGCTACAAGAGATTTATTCGAAAATTCGCTTTTTTGTGTAAAATTATGATCCTCTAAAACCCCGTAGTTTACGAGATATTGCTATTTTTGTGTTTTTTTTAGCATTTTGGGAGAAAACTGAATTTAAGATACTTAGAAAAATTTTCACAAATTTTAAAACTGGCGATCTTCAAGTTTAAGTCCCAGTGGATGGTACTACACGAGGAATTATGACCCAGAAAAGCTGAGGCCAATCGGATTTTCCAATAAATAGTTATAGCTTTTTTAGCCGAGAACATTTATTGTTAGCTCTTTTTTTATTTTTTTATTGTTATTTTTCTCTTTTCTGTAGCCTTGAATAAATGCTGCCAGAGGTTTATTTGAGAGTTGGCTTTTTTTGTTTAAAAATTTGAGCCTTCAAAACGCCGTAGTTTACAAGATGTCGCAATTTTTTGTGATTTTTTTAGCATTTTGGGCGAAAATGAAATTGAAAATAATTAGAAAAATATTTTCATTTTATTCTTTATTTTTCGATGTTTAGGTTTAAGTCCCAGTGGGTAGTACTCTATGAGGAATAATTACCCAGAAAAGCTAATGTCGATAGGAATTTCCAATAAATAGTAATAGCATTTTTCCCCGAGAACATTTATGGTTACCTTTTTTTTCTCCTTATTTAAATCTTGATTGCAAATTTAGAGAGTCTCACTGGGGCAGGATTTGCGGGTACTAGTACCCCGTTACCTGTTCTCTTTGGTTGCGGTTATGGGTTATTTTGTCTATTATTAGGTGTTAGGTTTGTGTTAGCTGATCACAGAAATAAATTCTTTCTTCTTTCTATTCCTTTCGGTTTTACAATTTATATAAATGCAATTTAAATTACTGAGGAAGCAGGAAATAAATTTATTGTTCTTAACTCGAAGACTGGAAGACTTTAAGATGATCCGTTTTTTTTTCAAAGTATCTCAACTAAATTTGAAAATACCTGAACAGCTGGAAAATGAAAGTTTCTGTTATGAAAATGAGTTTAACTTTGAGGATTCCATTAGCCAGGATTGGCTTTTCGTCTTTATTTTTTGCTTCAGTATCTCGTATCAGCATTGTTTGATACTTTCTTTGGAAATTGTCTGCGAAGCTATTTAGCTATTAATGCTGTTCTGAATGTAACTTATTTTTTCAAAAAAATTACCTTCAAAAATTTAAACTAAGGTTTACTGGCTCAAGTCTAAACTAAGCTCCTCATTGCTATTCCTAACTGCAATTGCTATGAATTTGATTCACGTTCGCTTCAAATATAAGATTCCATGACCTCGATTCATGTTGATTGACACAAACTGAACTCTTTTAACTAGCAGCTCAAAAGCGAAATTAAACATACTCAGGAAGTTCTCCTGTAGAAACGAACGTTCGCATTTTCCTTTTCAAACATACTGATGTTCCCTCAAAGGGGTTAATGTGAGTATTGACCTTTGATTGACCTTTATTAAAAACATATCAAGGAGATCAAAGGTGTGTCTGATCTCAAGTTTGTTGGTAAACATTTTGCTACAAAGGTCCCAGGTTTAATACCATAGTCGTCAGAGGAACAAAATGCACAAATTAAACGCGCTAAATAATGCAAGCTGGTCTAACAAAGATCTGGAAAAGGTTACATCAAAAATTGCAAAATTAACTAATTGTCAGATATTAGGGGTACAATTATAGTTTTTATTTAAAATTTAAACTTGTGGGAATTTCAAAGTAATACTTTAAGTGTAACATAAGTAGCATGTGAAAAAGGAATGATGATCACACAAGGACTCAAAAATTACTTCTTGTCTAACAAACATGAGCCATATAAGGTTTTTTAGAAGATGCAAGGGTATCCAGGTTTTGTTTGTAAAGAGCTCAAGTGCAGCGTTTACCTGTCTTCTCGGACTCAGGTCTCCTAAAAATTACTACAATAACTCTATCAATGCCTTTCACAAGCGTGAAATGAAAAAATAGGAGGCAAAAGCACAAAAAAGTTGCTCGAAGAAAACCAAAAAATCAGTTTTAGAGGTTTTCCTTAATCAGATGGTTTTTCGATAGTTTTGCTGGATTTTTTTATTGTTCACAGTGCCGTGTCAAGCTATGTAAGGCTATGCTACAGCACCTGATTACTGCTGATAGGGCCTTAAAACGGCAAGAAATTAGTACAGTTTTTATCTAGGCTAACCAAGATCTCCATGTTGAGCCAAATTTAGGCTCAACTTGGAGACCCAAGCCTAGAACTCGAATTAATAAAAGACCTGGAATTATTAATAGCTCTTACATTGAGCCTAGACTTGGAAATATTAAAAGACCGTCCCCGGTCGATTTAAGTCATGAAAAGACTGTCCTCGGCAGATTTTTAGTATGAGAAGAATTTGTCTGGACTTTGCCTGATGCCCTCGACTTTGGCTGGACATTAAAACGTGTGCTGGAGTTTGGGTGGACAATAAAACGTGTCCTAGAGTTTGGTTGACAATAAAATTGGCATGCTCCTTCATCTTTTGCGATTTAGAAGAATCGTCAATCTACCAACAATCAGCACCATTTTTGTAAAAAACCTGATAATTTAAAAACGTGAAAGGAAAAAAGGAAGAACACACTATTTTCATCATGGCTATCGGAAAGAAGACAACTGTGAATAAATGACCTAGTTTCATTCAATTAATTATTGTGGCAATATAGACCAGCTGCGATAGTTGCTTTTTTCCTAAGAATCGCAAAAATTCTCTGAGCTTTTGGCAGTTTCAATTTTTTTTAAAGCTGGATTGCTCTGGTGAAATAGTGTTTAATCTTGCTCCGGTGCTGCTTCTGTATAAAGAGAAGCAGAAAACTCCGAATAAGCAAAAAAAAACTATAAATAGAAAGACATATAAATAGAATTTTGCTCGAAAGTACTTTTTACGGTCAAAATGTACTTTTTGTGGGTTATTGCTTTTTCAAATGAGATATCAATTTTACTGTTTTATATATGATCCTTGAAATATTGAAGAAACAAGGATCATGTATCATTTCTTTGTAGTCATACAAGGTTCATACTAGGAAATACGGTATGATTTGTATGGCATCATATATGATCCTTGTTTGACTACTAAGAAGTTGCTACCTCTGTGACTGCGACCAACTTGGAGTATTAATTTAATTGCAATACAGGATACATTATTTTTTAGCTTTGCGTCAGTTTTCAATTATTCCCAGTGGGGCACAATCCGGTTTGAGTGTCAAAATATTTGTAAAATTTGTAAAATTCGATAAAAATATATAATCTGTCACATGGGTTCCAATGAAAGTATTCCAATTTTACTTGTATGGGTTCTGCAACAAGCTTTGTAGGATTAAGCGTGGTCCATAGAGATGACCTTCGAGTTCAAAGTTCCCCGGTACTGGCAACTCAAAAAACCGGATAATGGGTTCATCCGCAGTAAATGTATTGTATTTTTAAATATTTCAGCCTTAGAAGAACCAGAAACATTTTCAATAGAGGTTTTAAAATTCCAAGATATTTTACCTCGAAAAAGGCAGTGATCAAAATCTGAACAGTGATATAAATAACTTGTTAGTTATCTTATTAATTAATATTTAATATATGGGGGGGGGGGTTTGAATTGAAGAAGTGTCAAACTTTGCTTTTAGACGGGGTCTTGGACATTGGAATTTTCTTCTGAGAAAAATGTATTTGAAAAATGTTCTTTCTTCAGGAAACTATCTCTAGACTGTCGGTTTTTGGATCTGGTATAATTTTTGTAAACTAAATTGACTGCGGTGACTAGTTCGGTGGAATTTATATTGGCAGGAATAAATTTTTGTGTGGCAAAAACTTTGCTTTCCCGGCCTTTGAAAATTTTGTATTTGAAAAAAAAGAGCTTTGATAATGTAAAAAGTGCAATGATTGTCAATAAGAGCTTTGTTTTAATTCATTTTACTGCTCTTAGTAATGATTTGTAACAAAGAATTTTCCAAAACGTGAAATAATCAACGTAAGTTTTTGAAGTTTCTAGAAGAGTTTGTGGCTTATTTTAAAGTGTTTGATCTCACTTCAACTCATGCCTAAAGATTTTAGAGAAACACAGCCGTTGTCTCGACACCATTTTAAAACAAAATTGAGTTTCGAGTTTGTCAGAGATAAAAAGCAGTTGTACTAAGAGATGACCATAATTCACCATAACCAAATTGTCTTCAAATCTTTATAAGATTATCTAGAAAACCTTTTTTTGCGAAATAGTTGTATTTTTAATACTTTAATTCTAGTTACAATAGTAGTACAACAAATTTCAAGTACTCTTTTTTATTAAGCTCCAGAAAAATCAAAACTCTAAACTGGCTCATTTCTATTTTAAGGATTGAACAATTAATACTGTTGGTTAAAAATTTGACAAAGGAAAGCATGCAAAATACGGATTAAATCAACGTCAGTGTGATCAAAATATGCTTGAAACAAAATTGAATCTAAAATTAATTGTTAGATACATAAATTTGAGCTTTTTCAGGAATTTTTATGCTTTTTGTCTTTATATTTGGAAAAATCAAAAACTTCGCAGGTGGTTGCAACTTGTGAGCGCACTTGAAACTGCTTGAGCAAACAAAATTCCTCAGCTATTGTTTAGGTAATGTTCAGTTGTCTGTGTACATGAAAATTATTTGTTTCGATAGATACCTAAACTGAGCTCAAGCAGCTTTGCTTCAATCTTTTTAATCGGATTTGAGGCAGGAGTATTTACGCGCAAGCCTACTCATTTTACAGGTACCATCCGGAAGTGACCTCTGATTAGATCATTGCAGACGAAAGCAACCTCCCATCAGACCATCCCAGACCAAAGTATTCTCTGATCAGACTAAAGTGCGCTCGAAACACCCTGTGCGCTCGGAGTGCGCTCGAAGTTGACTCTGATCAGACCTTGCCAGACGGAAAAGAACTCTGATGTGACCGAAATCATACCATTCTCCAAACTTTTGTGCAACCATAGCCAGACCAAATCCAGACCATTGTCCAGACATTTATGCGCTTGAAACAATCTCTGATCAGATCATCCCTAGACCAAATATGCCACTGATCAGACCATTTTCTACACATCGTCCTACGCGGTACAGAAATTTTCTACACCATTGTCCAGATGTTTGATTGTATGAAATAACCTTTGATAAAACCTTCTCTAGACTTTTGCCATCCGGAAGCGACCTCCCCAGACAATTCCTAGACCGAAATGATCTCTGATTATAATAATGTGCGCTCTGACCAAATTCAAGATCCTGTATTTTTAGTCTGAGAACACACCGTGTGCGTCGGACATGGAACCTCAACCTGGCTACTTTCTGATTGATTTAGTTTCCAATTAATATAATTAACGAAACAGCACAAAAAAATTTGTGAACTAATACTGTACAACAAAAAATGAAACGAGACACGGAATTCACGTATACTTGTAACAGCCTTGTAACTTTTTAAAGAATAAATTGTTATCATCTGAGGTTCTTTCTGATTGAAAAACTCTAATCCAGCCCCATAATTAGAAAATTGAATAATATTTAATTAAGCAAAATTAAAGAATTCAATAGACAAAATGCAAATACTTTTCTATTTTTCTTTCGTCCAAACACTGATATTGCTTAACGTTCATTCTCTGCTGAAAGGTTAAGAGACAATTTTGAATGATTTCCTGTAAAATCTTTCATCAATATTCAACCGAGTATAACAATCAAGACACTTGGTCAAAATTCGGTGATTCCGATGTTTTCTTTGCATGATTTGGACCACATTTTCACCAACCTTTTCAAAAAAGTGCAGAATCCTATATTAGTACCAAAATTTGATCACGTTAGCAAAAACTATAATCCTTGACATTGTGGAATTTGTCCCTTGGTTGGGTAAATTTTGCGATATTAAGTAGGGTTGTTTAAATAATGTATTCGCAGAGCTTCAGCTTCGGGGTTTTAAGTCCAGGAAAAAAGAGCAAAGTAGATAAAAATTAATTGCTTGACTTAACAATTTTTCAATCGTGTCCATTTTACCGACGAATTAAATGCAAAATTCTAACTGAAGAATTGAGTTTTTTTCGGCGCTTACGCATTTTGACTCCTCTCTTCAATTTATTGTGCAATTGTAAAGTGCGCATTTGTCTGTCAGTTTTTTCTTCTCAAACAAAGTATAGAGTTTTGGCAATCAATGCTATGTTTACAACGTTTAGATCTCAATTTTGCTGTTAAAAAATCAACAATAATTAGGCTCGCTCACTAATTTTGAAAGTTGATCAAGCAAGAAGTCATTATTTTGTACTTTTTCAAGCGTCCCACTTTTTTCAAGATTTCACATTTCATATCACGTTACACTTTGAACTTAATCAGTTTTTCGCTCAATTTTCACACTTGTCTTGGAGAGTTCAACCTTACAAAATGGTATAAAATGAGCAATCAAATGAGCAAACTTCTTGGAAAAATTTCTTGGAAGCCTTAAGGCATGTTTCTTGGAAACTATTATTTGAAGCCCATTTTTTTCTCATGAGACAAAGCATACACTTTTCAGAGATAATTAAAGGAGATAATTGAAAACAGGAAACAGTCAAATAATATAACAACTTCGGCAAAGAAGACTTTTTTAAAGTCTATAATTGAGTCAATATAAAGACAAATTTTTATAAATTGCTCATTTTTCTAAAAACCATAAAGAGTGTCCATGAGAGTGACACAACAGAGCTGGCTGACGACCTCTTTGCGCCATTCGCTCCTACAATATTATCAAGGAATTCAGAAAAAAAATATTTGGGTTGAACGATTATTCAGTTGTTGGATTGATCCCGGGCATGAGAATCGCAATGTTACTATAAATTTTGGATCTATTCTGTTAGCCCCCCCAGCTTAGTGAACATAAATTGTTTTTGACCCCCAGACGCACGTGCTATTTTCTTACATAGTAACGTGCTATATAACAACATATAATTTGTAACTGGGGGTCATAAAAAACACTGGGGGCCGAAACAGAATAGATCCTAATTTTTAGTTGAATTCTCTTGAGTTTTGAACAGCGAAATTGGGTTCTAAATAAGTTAGAGTATAGTTCTTCTGGGAAGCCATCG
This sequence comes from Convolutriloba macropyga, assembly GCF_964194025.1. Lineage (NCBI taxonomy): Eukaryota > Metazoa > Xenacoelomorpha > Acoela > Convolutidae > Convolutriloba > Convolutriloba macropyga. The sequence goes on along the minus strand of NW_027453231.1, from coordinate 38,207 downwards.
GCAATTCGAGCTCTGCCTCGGGCGCAAGCGCCCTCGGCTTTGAGCTCTAATTGCCTTAGGCTTCCCAGAACTATACTCTAACATATACTTTTTGACTTTCTTGTTTCAAAAAATTTGCTCTGATGAATTGTTTTTTTGTCAGACGTTACGGATAGAATGGTTGCTTGAGAAGTCAAAGTTTTTGCTGCTTTGCATAGGTGGTTTATAGCAATTAATAACCGTTCACTGATTAGTGCCGGGCTTCGTTTCAATAATGAACGTTATAAAAGTGTATGTTAGAAGAAAATCTTAGTCGCCCGTTGGATTTAGTGTCCTGACACGAGGGCGGGGCACGAGGCCCGAGGAGTATTTAGGGAACCAAAGGGTACAAAAGTGTTGAATTTCATTTGAAATTGAATTTAAGAGCACAATTTTCAGGATTAGTGAAAGAAAATTTTTTTTCTTAAGAAATATCTTAAGAAATAGAGGAGTTGAAATAAACCAAACGTCTCCGTCTTCAATAGCGAAGCAGCCGATTATTTATAGTGGTTTGACTTAAGTGTCAAAAATTAGATTTTGTAACTAAGTCTATTTTATGCCTCAAATTTAGTGTCCAATATTAGAACACTAAGTTTAGGGCAAAAAATTAGACTTTTACTTCTTTAAGATCAATCTTTCAAACTAAGCTCTCTGCCTCGAAATTTTAGTGACCGATGAAATCTAACTAAACCTAGGTTCTCTAACTGCTTCGTACATGCAAAAGTATCTTTAAGTATTACTTTGTAATGGAAGGAGAAAAACTTACCCAGACATAAAAAAAATGCGCTCATAAGCAGCCAATAACCATATCGCTATTTAAAAAATGTCCCTTTGGTAATGAAATTCCGCAAAGCTGAATTTGTTGGTGGTTGAGAAAGGAAACAAATTGATTTCGACCAAAATGACAAGTATCGGGGTTGATGGCATACTAGTCTTTGTGTTGGTAATATTCTTCTTCTCGTCTCAACTTCAACCATTCTTTCAGGTCAGTTCGGCAGTCTCGAGTATTGGAGTATTGCCCTTTTTGAGACCACGCTTGGTAGTTAAGGTGGTGGGGGGGGGGGGGTGGGTTCCACTCACCTCAAGTTTTTTTTTAAATGACAGAATCGGGCGGCTAATTTAATTTAATTAGTTATATTTTCAGATAAAAACTGTTTTATTTTTTTATTTTTCAGAAGAAAAGTAGGGCTGGTATGGTAATCTGATTTTGCTATTTCACTGAGTAAGTAATTCATTCCGTTGAGTGCCACAATCTGACAAAAAATCCTTTTGAGCAAATGGGTAGTTCCCTTTAAAGACCTCCTCCCCCATACGAAATACAGTATTTTTCAAATTGTTTTAAAGAGTTTTTTTGTTTTTGTTAAATTTTGCGCGTATAGGATCAAGCTTCGATTGTCATAGTTTAATGTTGGTGGCAAAATGTTGCTTTTCAGGTCTTTACTTAATTCAGTGCTTTGAATTGTAATTAAAGACTGGTCCGGCAATGTTTTTATTTCGATTGTCAAATTTTTTATTTTGAAATTTTGTGCGTTCGTACTTGTTTTCTTCATATAAAGTAGCGCATCTTTTCCGTTTGTGCCCCCCCATACGTTATGCGCCCCCAGTTACAGATCACGTGCCAATACATAGTAAATCATTTTGTAAAAATATTACACGTGCGTCTGAGGAGTGCAAATAATATGCGCCCACTAAGCTGGGGGCACAAACGGAGAAAATCCAAAGTAGCTTTCTATGAAGTTTTTAGCAGTTATATTAGTCTTGTGGTCTTTTTCTTAAGCAATGTTTTGTTTCCCCCCCCCTCTTTGTCATAGCTGTTCGTCTTTGAAAATGGGATAGACAGGTAAAACTCGGAGGTAATTATGTAAACGAGTGAGCAGCTCTCTTAGAATCGTACGCTTCACTAGTCTCTAAGAATGAGATTTGCAGAAACGCTTTGAGGTGACGACTTTTGTTTCATTGCGTGAATGGCTTTTCCTAAGTGTGCCCCCCCCCCTCAATCTCCCGCACTCAGCCCCCTTTCAACAGCCCCCTTTCAACCTTCCTCCACCTGGTTATTTGGAACCCGTCCCATCGAGCCCTCCCAACCCTACCCCACCCCATCGCATGCCACTCCCCGTATCCCCAATACTAGCATCCCTATTAGGCTACTACCAAAACCATTCGATTTGCTCGTTGGTCGTAGTTGGTTGCTCTGCAAAACAAAACGCCTCAAGTGCCTAATATATGACATCTAAGCAAAAATCATAACACAAACTCGACGCTGCATGCAAGTGTGTGTCATGTTTTTGCTTAGATGTCATCTATTAGGCACTTGAGGTACTTTTGTTTCGCAGAGCAATGGAGAACAATTCTAAGAAAGGAGGAAACAGGAGCGAGATTCAGATTCTCACTTCATTTTTCTTGTGAGCAGTTGTAATTGTAATGGCAAAAGTACTAATTACTTTCCTTCGAACAAAGTGCGGGGCAATTATTTTAAACGGGATTTTTCCCGACCACAAAAAAAATTGTAAGAAACACCCTCTTAAAATTGAATTGACCCGTCTGTCATCCGAAAGCAATTGGCCTGACGTTAGTTGATTTATGTTTTGTTTCCCTTATCCACAAATAATGTGTGAAATTGACAATAAATCTGGCTTTCTGTGTTTTTGGTCTAATTGTCACTGTCTTAGTTATTAGATACTGAATGTGGAAATGAGTTACCCTTCCAGGAAACTGATTTTGGAATTACTTAAAGTTGATAAAAATTTGAGGCATTTCTAGGTCTAATCATAAAATATTGTTGTCGAAAATGGCAAAAAAAAACAAAACCGAGCTATTCATTCAAATGACTAAAAATTAGATCGAGCATATCAGATTAGGTTCCAGCTTCGAATTGGAAAATAAATTTTTTTGTTGGTATTATTTTTCGTTGAGTGTTTAATAGTTTATAATAGGTACATTAAAAAATTTGGCTCTTGTTAAAACTCTCGAACCTAGCTTGAGGCAAAGAAGAGCACTGAAACTCACCTTTTCAGAGATTTTTAGCATAGATTTTAACGCAATTCGTGCAAAACTCTAGTGCTTTTTCAGCACATTCCTGGCTAAAATTTGATTGCTTTTATTGATCTTCAAAAATGTTCAGCTCTTTCATATTCTCAAATGGTTTAGCTCTACAAAAAGTGATCAAATTTCAGTTCATTTCTTAGAACAAATTTCCTCTCAAAAAATTTTCCGCCCTTCAGAACCATTCCAGCATCCAGCGCTTCTGAATTTCGGTGCATTCCATTGAATGCAGAAGATTGAATCCAATTTACAGAAATTAGATTGAATCCAATTTAGCTTCTTAGAAACAGCTAATCTGAAATCATATTTTTTCCAAAAATGAAATGTTCTCTTTCTGACTCCTCCTCCAGTGATTTCAACCGTTCTTCAGAGGTCATCAGTGTCGCATGCTTCTCGTTTACGGACAAAGAGGGCGCTGAAGTTCACCGAGGCAGTGAGTGAGGTGAACAAGATGCCAGTTGATTTGGACCACGGGGGACCGACATTCCCACTCCGGAGATCAAAAATGGACAACCTCACGGATGTGTTGACAATCCAGTGGACATGTATCTCTGTATTTGGAAAGGACGGGTACTTAGGCAAGGAAATATCTTATTACTTACCATCTTATTATTAGCTAACACATCACAGAGTACAAAATTGGCCCAGGTTGGTCATCATGAAAGAAACATAAACCAATAATAAAACAGCATATATGGATTTTATTGAAATTTACTAACGATACAACGGTTATCAAGAATTTTGAATTTTGCTGAAAAAAGCAATTTTCAGTTTCGCAACCGTTTCTGCGCAAAAATAGCGATATTTCATTTTTCACTTTTAAACTACTTTGCTTATCGTTAAACGCCATAAAATAAAAATATGTATGGCTACAAAGGAACTTTGAAATGAACTGTATCAACCATTTAAAATCCGCAGATGGCGTCAATGTTATACTGGCTTTCAGATATTCAAACCTATGAAGCTATGAAAGCACAAACAACAGCTAAATTTGCTCATGACGACATCATAGCTGTTGTTCGATATTTAACATAAGAAGTATTCTGTATTGTTGGTTTTAAGCCATTACAAGCAATCTACTGGTACCAAATTTTGAGTGAATTTACTTGTTTTTATTGCCATATTTTACTTTTTTTAATAATATATTGAGCGTGTGAAACATGCTTTCAAATTTTGTGGACGAAAAGCCGGTTCATTATATGGAAAATCGTGTCAGTGTTTTTCCCGTTTAAACTTGAAAAGTGAAAACTTCTTTTCACCGCAAAATATTTCGATGGAAGCGCGTTCCGCAAGCATAGACCCTCATTTTAGTGATCTTGAAGTTGTGCAGCAAAAGGATTAAAAGGATTAAAGATTCGTGAAATGCCCTTACAGCCGAAAGTAAGTACTTTTCACAATTATTTGTTCCTATTTTTTAGTTTAATGCTATTAATTGCGTTGTGGAAACCACTTTACAATTTTTAAGCGCTTTCCGCATTTAATGGAAGTCGACGCCCGAAAGTGCCAGCCACATTCTTTGGAAGTAGTTTAATGTCGGTACCGGTAGATTTGGTATCGTTGAGAGAAATACCGTGAACTTTTGTGTTCTGGCTTTTAAAAGCAGATAAGTCCAGCAGACCGAATAAAAAGCAGTTGGTATGTTTGGTTTAAAACGCAACCATCAATCAGAAACTGCTTGTAAATGACAAGAAAATATATCAAGTATGTGACACTAATTTAAAAAACGAGACGTTCATTTTCGTTCAATTATTTTTGGGAACAAACGAAAAATAATTTTCAATATCCATATTCTCAAATTGTTTAGCTCTTTCTGCAAATATTTTGCGAGGGAGGCCTAACGAACTCGACTGTTCGTTTTCTGCAATCACTCGACTCTGTTGATATATCACATAGAAGGTCGCATTACCTCCATTAGAAAACCAAAGAAGACATGTTCGATTTCTGCAAAAAAACAACGTTCAAAATACTGCAACAAATAGAATAAAACGATAAAAAGAACAATTTGTTGTTCATTTTATTTCCCCAGAAATGGCACTTGGAATATTTTTTCAAAAAATAATTTGTTTGACAAACGGATAAAAATTGGGAATCAGCGGTTTTTTTCTTTATGTATGGCAACAACAACTTTCATTTTCAACCATTAAAATTTAAACAATGTTGCCTATTGCCACCGTCAAACGATGCCTATTAAAATCTAGCATCGTTTTGTTTGGAAAAGAAGAAAATAATGAAAGGAAAACCCATCTAACCTTAATGCCAAACATTCAATGAATATTTGTCGAACCAAACCAAGCGTTTCGTTCTTAACAAAAAAAGAAATTTCGGTTCACAGTTGAAAAAATTTTGAAAAAATACTTTGAAACTGTGAATCGACATTGATTAACTGGTTGTTTTTATTTCTGTGTTCGGTAATAAACATTGAGTGATTCTCACCATTAGGTCTAAAACTATTAGGTCTCTTTTTCAAACAAAAATACGATTATGGGAAGCGGCTGAAAAAAATATCTTAAATTTTATAGCTGACAGACTCTCAGTGCTTGAAATAGAAGATGTATCTCCATAATTTCATCCTAACTGTCCTCGAACCTCTACTAAATTAAGTACAACCTCGTACGGTAAATTTCCTACATTTTACCCCATTTCCTTTTCCTCACGAAAGCTTTCAAAACATCCTAACAAAAACTTTGAAATTCAAAAATATGAAAAATGTGCTAATACTTATTCACTGATACGCCATTAGATAAATTACGCTCAAATTATTCATTTTCGTCAACAATTGGGAGGACAGTGTCCACTCTCATCTACTGGGTGAACCCGGTTGACGGTTAGGCTGACAGCTCCCTTGACCAGTGAGGGGCGATAGCCTTAAATTCTGGCTTCTTTTAGTCCGCGGTATCGCTTATCGTCTACACAAACAAAACTAAGTGTCGACAAATGTCAATTTTACAGTTTCGTTTTTGACGTCTGGGCGAATGATGACGCAGAACCAATTGAAAATGAGGATCACCAACGAGGTGAAATGAGGACTGGTCATTAAATTTTAAGATGTTGTTCATACTTTTAATTTTTAAAGTTTTTGTTAGGATATCTTGAAAAATTTTGTAAAGAAACTGAGATGTGGCAAAATGTAGCAAATTTACAGTACATAGTAATACTTAATTTTAGTAGGGATCATCAGTGACTCGATTCATGCGTAAATTATTTGTGTTGTAAATCTGCCAGTCCATATGCTTGTTAATTGCTCTCGAACGAAGTTCATAGCAATTATTGGAAACGTTTTCTGCTTGACCATTTTTGCGCTTTTCTTCCAGACTATTCTGATCTTTTCTGCTAGCGCCCCAACCCCCCCCCCCCCCGCTTAGTTAGGCACCCCCATTTATAAATGAGTAATTATACTGTTAAAGCTACGTAATCTTATACGTGAACATATATGAGCAATATGCATTTACTAAAAGCTAGCACAGCTGGTTTGAAAGTATTACGTATTCAACCAAAATTTGTTGCATATAACGTAAGCATCAATAAAAATTTCTGTATTAGATCATTTTTGGTGTTATCGGCTACAATAAGGGCTTGATTTTTTAAACCTTCTTAAGGAAACTATTCTAAAAGTGCCTTCAATCTACCTAGACACTCTTGTTTCAATGAAATGCAAATATCGCTATCACAATTCGCAAAAACTTAGATTTTGGGGGGGTGCAAATTTAACGGCTATATAAAGCTGGGGTGGGGCGCTAGCAGAGAAGATCCGAATATTCATTGACTTCTCAAGTGACTATTTCAAGCTTTTTGCTCTCACTCTGAAGTAAAGATTGTTGCTAAAATAAAATAGATTGCAGCATAGCAACAAGAACGGCTTGATAGCCGAGTCGGCAGTGGTTGTGGTGAGGTATCCGCAGGCCCATGGTTTAAATCACGGCGTGCTCAACTTTTTATGGAACCATATAGGAACAAATTTATCTAGGCTACAGCCTCTGAATTAAATTGCATCGCCTGTCGTTCTAGATCAATTCTTTCGACATCAGTCGGTTATTGTTTACAAAGCCGCGCTGTGAAAAACCTTGCTTTAGATTTTTCGAACACAGTTGCTCAATTAATTTGTTACTAGTCACATTCATGACTGTGTTATTAATTTTAGTCGCAATTCGCACTTCAAATTTCAAGTCAGAATTCAAGCACTGGTATATATATTAAATGATAGCAAAACTAGTCTTTTCAAATAGTTTTAAACTTTATTTGTTGATTATGTTTTTGGTTGATTTATTCTCTTTTGAATCAGCACTTAGTATTGCGACTGATCTTCGTGCAATTTCTTCAGGAATTATGTTATTTCCATTTCTGTCTTGTTGACTTGTTAGGATTATGTATCGTGGAAAATATACGCAAAATTGAATAAGTTTCACAATCTACCCATCAGCATTCGTTTTTGACAGACTGATATAGATTGGCAGGATTTAATTGGAATTGTTAGGGTTAAATTGTGTGTTTGAATACAGAGTTTTGAGTTGGTTAGCACGCTGAAATACTGTATAGTTATTTCAGTACAAATGAATGACGACTGGATTGTAACATTAACAAAGTTGTTATCTTTAATTTCCATGTTTCAGATATCTTATAAGTAAAAGATGGTAAAAATGGTCCGGTCAAAAGACATATGCTTCTGGTGTGAAGGTCGTTTCTTAGAAGTTGACCTTATAATATTTGTTTTTGTTTATTTATCAGTTAGACTTATTTTTTCTAAAACTACTATAGAAAATAGAGACAAATTCGAGAAAATTTACTCTAGAAAACTGCGTAAATGGCAAGTGCAAAATTTTTTAACAGTTTTCAAAATCGTTTCAGACGAGAGCAGAACATGTAACTGCATGAGCAAAATGGTACAGGAAGGTTACATGGACAACTACGGAGTATGCTGTACAAAAGTTAGTACTGCACAGCTTTCAAATTTTTCTGATAAAATTAACTGATTAATTGCTCTCAAACGAAGTTTGTAGCAATTATATTAGTCCTGTCGGTCTTTTTTTTTATGCGATTTTTCGCTTGACCAATTTTTCGTCTGACGCTTTTGACTTTTCGTCCTCAAAAACGGGATAAACAGGTAGCGCCCAGCGGGCATTATGTGCTCTTAGAGCCTTTCAGGTCTGTTTCAGCTCAAACTGTCTTGGAGACTTATACTTATACTTATGGTGTGAGGGGCGGTTCTTAGAGGTTGACACCCCCCCCTTTGTTGAACCCCAACCCCCACTATTGGCTCCACCCCCCCCCCCCCCACCGCGCTTTTGCCCCCCCCCCCACCCAGTGCTGCCCCCATCAGCCCCCGGTACACCCCCCCGTGGCTAGCTACTGACCAAGCCAACCGCTCGCCGGTCGTTTGAGAGCAATTCGCCCGACGTTAGTCGGTTATGTTTTAATATTTAGTTTTTACTAATTACCTAATTAAAACATAAATCGAGGTAGTTTATTCGGTAAATCCATCAAATTTTTCATTGAATAATCACCTACACGTTTTTTGGGTTGGGACTGGAATGTTTTTCATTGAACTGTTCAATTTTTCATTGAACAATCTGGAAAATTTTTCATTGGACTGTTCAATTTTTCATTGAACAATCAGCTACGCGTTTTTGGGTTGGACTGGAAAAATGATACAAGAAATATGTTACAAGATTCCGGCAGCAAATTATCGTCCTCTTTCATTTTGTCATTGTGTCTTTTGCTAGTCGTACTTTTTGGTTACTATTTTTTACCTTCGCATGATCTTTCAGTTTAGGGTTTCATTTTCACTTTAGTTTGTTTAGTTTTAAAATTGGTTAGTTGGCGCATGATTTCCATCTATATTCAGACAAAAGCGTCGTAAACACTGATTTTCAATTGTTTTGTTTATAGTTTGTTTGTTCATTCCTTAAAACCCTCCATTCTCCCCAAGTTTTTGGCTCGGACTTTTTATTGGGTACAATTTTTCGTCGCCACAAAATAATGTATCTATGGAGCTTTATAGTTCTTTTAATTAACATTAACTCCGGCGATGCAATCAACATTGGTCAAATTGAATCTTTGCTATATGTGCACCACTTTGAATCTCTGTCTGATGCTGATTGCACATCCGTCTCCGCTGATTGGTGCGTCGACCGCTTGGTTTGAGGTATTTGAAATAATTTGAAAAAACTATTCGTCAGCAAAAAAACATTGAAAACAAAAAATGATATATCAATAGATTTCAATTATTGGTTTCAAAATATTTGAAAGTCTGATGTCTAATAATTGCTGCTGGCTGACAAAAAATTTTTTAATAATGCAAGCTTTTTGTTGGAGACAACATTCTCCCCATAACTAGGAGAAGCAATTTAAAAATTTTTAGCTGTATTTTTTCATTCTTAGCAAAACGTGCAACTGAGCATCCGTTAAGAACAGAAAAATAAAAAGGGGAAGATGCAAAAAGAAAAAGTTTTCTTTCTAAAAAAATGATACTACTTTAACAAAAAAATAATCATGCGAAAAGATATTATTTCCAAAAACATTGGACAAAATCTCGCAAACGCTCTCAACTGTTGCCTTTTGATTTTAATAACAGCAAATGGCCAGTTTGGCCAGTTTTAACTTTTAAAAATGATTTTAAAAGCTTTATGAAGCAAATGAAATTAACAATAATCAATTATGTTCAGTGTATTACTACAGCATAAAGGTAAGATCTCGCGAAATAAATTAGTCATTCTAATGACAGGATTGCTGTTTTTGCAAAACAAAATAAACGTTTCAATGTTTTTTCCAACAAAAAATGTCGATGTATGCAATTTTTGAGTAGTCTATTCATTCGAAATAGGCGCGATCGCTATTAGCTTGCTCCTCTTTTAAGTTGATTATATATATATGTTTGGGGGATAAAAATTATCTATGTCTTGAAAGTAGTTGAGTACTGTGCTCCCAAATTTGCGCTATTCGACGAGGATCCAAACCCTGAAAACCCAAAAAATATATATTACATCGACCGTCGAGTTTTAAAAGGTTCAAAAAATTTTGAAAAAGCTCTTGTAAGGAATTTGAGGGAAGTTGTAATGAAGTAGGAAACGTTGGTGGACTATGATTGCAGTTTTTTGTTGCATATTCACTATCCTATGTCATGACTACAAAATATTTTATCCCATAGCTGTGCAATTAAGCGTAATTGGAAAGAAGTTTAATGTCAAAAAACCCACATAGTTATGTCATACTCGGCAAAAGGAGGTTAAAAATAGTTTCCCCGGTGGCAAGCTTTGAATTTATGAGGAAATATCTTCGGTACTTCTTTTGCAACGTAAATTTCACTCTAGATTTTCTAATATGATAACCCGGTATACTTCATACAGTAAAAAAAGAATATAAAAATGAGCAATTAGTTATATTATCTGAATCCATAAAGCTTTTCAAGGGCTGCTTCACTTAGTTTGCGGCTCTTGAAAAACATTCAAGATATAGGCATGTAACTCGTTTCTTTTTTCTTTTTTCTTCGTTTCTTTGTCGACAAGTACCACTTCTTTCGGTTATTTCCTGCCCTAGTCTAGATTTGTCATTATGAAAAGACCTATTAATTCCAAGGGGAAAAGACCTATTAATTCCAATTTCACTCTAGATTTTGTAATATGGTTACCCGGTATATTTCATACAGTAAAAAAGAATATAAAAATGAGCAATTAGTCATATTATCTGAATCCATAAAGCTTTTCAAGGGCTGCTTCACTTAGTTTGCGGCTCTTGAAAAACATTCAAGATGTAGGCATGTAACTCGTTTCTTTTTTTTCTTTTTTCTTCGTTTCTTTGTCGACAAGTACCACTTCTTTCGGTTATTTCCTGCCCTAGCCTAGATTTGGCATTATGAAAAGACCTATTAATTCCAAGGGGGTGGTAATTATTGAATTATGATACACTGTCGAGAACCCTAGTTAAAGTCTAGGGCAACTAACTCTTTTCATATATCCAACCAACCTCTTATCATATACAAAAATGAATCAAACTAAAAAGGTTCGAACATCTGGGTTCGATCTCATTACCATCTCCAACATTACCCAATGATTAACCAATTGCGCTAAGTGTCCTTAACTTCGAAGGAAATCAAAAACAATTTACGGTTGCGGGCGTTATTCCAGGATGTTTTTTATTGTCCAGCTGAATTCCAGGACACGTTTCAATTGTCCAGGCAAATTGCAGTACAGATATTTACTATCTGATCAAATTTGAGGACGGTTGTCATAGATCCAGTCAAAGTCGCTGACAGCATTTCAAGGCCAGACAATATCTTTTCATAACAAAAATCTATCCAGGACAGTCTTTTCATGCCTTAAGTCGGTCTAGGACGGTCTTTTAACAATTCCAGGTGCAGACTAAGGTGGCGCATTTCTAAAAACGTTTATTCTAATGTTTCACATGCTTTCGTTGTTGAAAAGGAAATAAAACCAGCAGCATCTTAAAACTTAACTTGGTCTAAAACCAGTTCTCGGTGATCAAAACCAATCTGTGATTTGTTTCTGATCCAATTCCAGGTGTACAAATGGCTGACGGATCAATTGACAGGTCAAACTGACAAATTGTCAATAATAATGTTCAATGCGGATGACGAGGCTAAGAAGGCATCATCTAATAATTTTTTGTCAGGGTCGAGCGAACTGAAGAAATTAGTAGATGGATACAGTGTAACTATTCATATCTTTCCTTCTATTTCAACTCAATTTTAACTTCTATTTTCAGTTGATTTTTTCTAAGATTTCAATTTTTAGTTTTATCTTATTGAATCCCTACCTCTAAAATTCGGCGATTCAAATTGGAGAGAAAAAATTAGGGTCCCAATATCAAATGTGAAACAAAATGGAAAAATAATTGTAAATTTTTCTACAAATGTTGGATACCAAAATTGGGTGCTAACAAAACAAAACTTGTATTGAAAAATAACGATCAAAAGCGCTGTCAACTTAAACTCTTCAACTTCCTCCTGCTTTTACTGTTTAGGCTAAGAGAAAATAACTGATAATTTTTACCCTCAACACATCAAAAATGAACACAAGACGCAGAAAACTATTTCAGTCCAGTTTCTATGCAAAGAATTTGATGAAATAATTTTATTTTTTCTTTAACCGTAACCGCAAGCTCATCTAAATTAGTTGGTTTGAAAAAAAGAGATTTTGCTGACAAAGACAATTTATATCCAGAAAAATATATTTTTAGAAAACCCATCTTTTCAAAAGAGAGCTTTATTTCCGTACAAGATAGTAGAAATGATAAGTTGAAGGATTTCAATTATTTTTTTAATAGGAGACTGTTCGATTTTTTTTGAAAGACTGATGTCTGTTAAATACTGCTAGCTGTTAAAGCTGCTTTAGTGATGTAAGCCTTGGTTGCAGATTGCAGTCTCCACAAATAACTAGCATGAGCAATTCACAAAATTTATTTAAACTATTTAAGGCCCTAACAACACGGGCTACTGAGGATTAGTAAAACGAGAACAAGAAAAAAGTTTGAAACCATTTTTTAAAGAAACATAGTTATGCGTAAATGTATTATTTGTGACACATTTGACAAAATCTCGCAAAGGATTCTCACCAGTTAACTTCTGACTCTGTTCATTTTTTTAACAGTTAAATTCTTTTCATATGTTGAGACTACAGTTATTCAGCTAAAAAGATAAATCGACAACACTGAAAAATTTTTTCACGCAAATAGAAAAACGGAAATTGAAACCAAAATTTAACAATTTTGCCAGTTCTAAAAAATATGAGTTTTCAAAATTATCTTGACAGCTTAACTACTTTAAAAAAATTAACCCAGCTCACCTATGCTCAAAATTTTAAGACAACAAAAACAGTAAGAGTTCAAAAACTTTCAAAAAATATTGCGAATTTTTTTCTTTTCAGTCAATCAACTATGGTAACTACGCCATAAATTTGAAAAAGGCTTCTAAAAATCTGCTAAATGATCTTAACCGTTGCTCGCAGAGTTGTTTTTTGAAAGCAGATATTAACAAAAGACTATTATGATTAGTCTGCACCAAGTTTACATGAAAGTCTGATACTTTTTTCAGTAATAATGTCAACGCGATATGCAGTAGCAGCCAAACACTGAATCGAGAAAATCGAGAAAATCGAAAGAAGGAACGATATTTAAAAAAACACTTTGCAATAAAAACACTTTAAAATTAGTATCGGATAATGTTTTAGAACTTGTATGAGATGTAAAATTTTATGACCTCATTTTAAAACATTTTTCATTCATTTTGCAGCTTAATATTTCTGTTGTATTTTCCGTTGTTCCATATTTTGATTGCATTCGTTTTTGTTGTTTGCAAGGTCTATGGTGCAAAAAATGATCTGCCAATTTATTAAACCGTTTTTAAAAAAAAACAAATTCAGAATAAACATAGCAAGCGAACTTAGTGAACTGCATTTGCTTAACCACAAAACACATGGCGTAAATTCATCACCAATACATTTAGACCTACCACTATTATTCATGATGCACTTAGGAAAGTATGCGTGTCTCAAGGAACATTAAGAAACGTGAATGTTTGTGAAAATTGAAAATGTTTGTTTCAGTTGACATTCATTAAATTGAATAACTCACAACCAACGCAAATTGTTTCGCTACAATTGTAAATTGCTATCCGAGGAACAATTTTGTTTTGAAAATTTTTTTGCTCTAAAGTTTGACAGTTTTGGTATCAGTCGTTGGCCAAAAAATTGATTCTGACCAAATAATGAAAATCGCCAATTGAAAAAAAAATTGAAATTACGTTAGAAATAAAACTAATAACGGATAAGAACACAATTCTATGATTTCTGAGATCAATGTTTTGGAAAAAAAATTATGTCAGTTTTTTTGCGAAAGTTTTCTTTATTTGTTCAATTAGGGGCAATGTTTGGTTTCAAAATGGTTCTAATCGTCGTATTAAAAAATTCTGGGTTGAACAGGACGCCATAAACTTCCTTTTGCTTTCTTTAAAAGTTCATTAGTAGTTGTTTACAAAGTAACGCGTTTCTACTGCAGTCCTCCTAAGGCTATTAAGAAAATTTGCTACACTAAATCAGATGCGTCTTTTTTATAGAGGGAAATGCCTTATTTCATTACATGAAGACGGAATGAAATAACACACACTGATATGGCCCATCCAGTGTTGTTACGGCCCTAATTATATGTTGCTATATAGCAGGTTACTATGTAAACAAATAGCACGTGCGCTTGGTGGGCATAAAAGATATAAGTCTACAAAGCTGGAGCCAAAACAGAATATATGCCTTCCTTCTGTTAAAAATCAACAAAAAAAATTAACATTGGATAAGAAAACCAGAAAAAAACCAAAGTGCCGAAACTTCTTGAAAATCCCTATTGTTCTCTTACCAAAATTCAAAAAACGCTTTTTCATAATATTCCAAATCTACTGTTTTTCTACTAATAATTTTACGAAATAATGAAACTGTCTGAGCATTTTCATTTTAATATTCATCAACATACAGTGTTACTGGTACAGAAAAAGGATCTATTTTGTTTGTGCCCCCGTTAAGTTGTCCACCCCCGTTACAGAACAAGAAACATTTCATATGAAAATTTAGATCTATTCTGTTTCGGCCCGCCCAGATTGGTGGGAATTATAATTTATGACCCCCACATACACATAATTTGTAACTGGGGGTCATAAAAAACACTGGGGGGAAACGAATAGATCCGAAAGTTTTTATGCAAAAATATGCACCCACAAATCTGGAAATGGCGAAGATTTGCACCAATGTTAATGATTTAGGAGAAAATAATCGAAGGAAAGATTTAAAAAAGATTTGATTTCGAATTGTCAGGCACAAGTGCAGGAATGTCTTCAAACAGGGCGAGCCGATTTCAGAGAGTTGAAAACTGAAAAGTTAGATGCTCCCGCTTCAGAATTATCAAAATGTGTCCGGGTGCTGTCTCTTATTTTAATCACCATAATGACATAAGCGAGATTCTTTCCTGAATCTTTTCTGTTTATGCCCACCCCTCCACCCCCCCCCCCCCCCCCACAGAACCTAATGCACCCCCAGTCACACAGGAGGTGCTATTACATACAATATCATTATGTAATAATATGGCACGAGCGTCAGGGAAAGGGTTGTGCAAATAATATGCACCCACTAAGCTGGGGGGGGGGGGGGGTCACAAACGGAAAAATCCAATTTTTTAGTACATTACGCCGCAAAAGGTACATTAGTAGTTTCACTAGAATTCGTTGCATTTTTCCCAGAATAATTGTTTAAAAACGTGTTAATAAGGCAGAAATTGGGAGACTCATTATACCACATGTTGGTTATTGCCATCGGGAAACTATCGGCTCCAAGGCGAAGCCGAGTTGTTGAATTAGTTGGAGGGAGCAATAGTTATTGGTTTAAAATCAACTCTCGTTACGATTGCATTAGTTGCATGAATTACGACACTGTGAAGCCAATTAAACTACTTTTTTTGTCATTCTTTGGGCTGCTTCACTGTTTTATTCTTCAAAAGTCGGGTTACTTCACTGTTTAAAAGCCGCCGTCATCATCTCAGCCGACAGTTTTTGATCTTCTTTCTTTTGAATATCCAAAGAATTTGAGTTGTTTTGGCGCTCTGTTTATTTACGACTCGAACGGGAGTAATGTGTAACGGTCACTTTTTTACCAGTCACTACATTTTTCACAGTATATTGGTTTACTCTTGCACGTTAAAAAATTTTTTAATTTAATCTACAGGTAAATGTTTGATAGGTTAGTTTTTAATGAAAAATAGACTAATTCTGATGTTTAATTGATTTCAGATTTTTCTAATTTTCTGGGTTTGTATTGAATTAAAGCGCCTCAGATTTTGTTAGTAGTAATTGATTGGGCGAGAACAGGAGATTTTTATAAAGTGAATTTTAATAAATCATCTTTCAGAGCTACTGAGATGAACTGTGACTGTCCTTCCTTTGCTTTTATTTGCATTCAAAATAATGTAAATTGTACTTGGGCGCTGTTTTTAATTGCTCTTGAAGGAAGTTCATAGCAATTATTGTAAACGTATGTACGTCTTTTTTATGCGAATTTTTTGCTTGACCATTTTGCGTTTTTCTTCTGGAACATTCTTTGACTTCTCAAGTGAAATCATAGATGAGTACTGAATTCAGCAGCTCTAGAGGAAAGTGACATAAGAAAATTTAAAAAGTTTTTAAAATTTACTTTCAAAAAGAACGAGAAAATAATGCATGAAATACGGTTATTGAGATAGATTTTTTCATGAGCAGAAAATTGAATTTGGTTTTCACAATTTTTTTTCTTCATTTGTGCACAATTGCCTGAGGAAGGTGGTCTTCTTGTGGAATGTTTTCTCTGCGGAAGGTGGATTGTTTTGTCTTCTTGATATGTGCGCTCCTTTTTTTTTGTTTTTTAAGTTTCTTCTATATTTCTTTTTGTTGTTCTTTGATTTTATCTGATCAGTGACATTTTCTCATGGTTCTCTGCTTAAAGTTGTTTACTGAGTTCAGTTCAAAGTCACCTTGTAAGGTCAGTAGAGTTACTTTTTTTCAAAACTTTTTGTTGAGCTTATTCTATTGATGTATTGCTATTAACTTCATTTACGATTAAAAGCTGTAATTATGGAAGAGCACGTCTTGTTTTCGTTCAATTAATTGAAAGGAATTGACGGGCTTTGCTGCTATATTTTTTCATTTTCCTCATTTTGTTGCTTTTTGTTCAAATCAGTTAGAGGTGTTTTTGCAGGTAATCTCACTCTTATTGAATATTAAGAAAGGGCAGTAACTGTAAACAACATAAAAATCAAACACAATCTTTGAAATTTAAATAAACCATCTTAACTGTTTATAACAAAAAAAATAAGAAAAATTTCCTAAGAAACGTTTTCCTTGACATTTTATGGCTGGTGGTCTATGAAGGTGTTGCAGCTATTTTCTGTCAATATTCCGGCTCTAATTTTAATTTTTTTCTCATTTCCCATTTTTTTTTATTTTCTGCGTTTAAGATATTTTGCTTCGCTTGCTAATCTCAACTGTTAATCAGAATTGGCATAAGAAAGTCTTCTGAGAATAGTTGGTTTGTGTACATTTTTTCTCGCCTTTCTACAGCCTTTCAAGTTGCTTGTTGTACAATTTTAATTTGAAATTGACCAAAAGTTTTTAGGTCTTGTGAAAATTAGAACTCGTTTCTATGCCTGCTTTTTGAGGCGCACGTATTCTTAAGGCCAACAAAAAATGAAGGCATACATTTGCAAACTTTAAAAACTTGTTTAAAGTTTTTTTAATGTTTTTGTCTTTCCACGGGCCGGTAATATTTTTCAAAATTTGCTTGTGGCTTAGCAGGTAGATTATAACAGCAAATGTTGGTTTTGAGCGCATTAGCTTCAAAAAACTTCATAGTGATTTGTAATGATTTTTGTTATTTTTGCGTCTCTACGTTTTGATTTAAAAAATGCTTTTTTTTTCAAATCAATTATCAGATTTATCTGTTTTTTGCTCCTGGTTGTATATATATATATATATATATATATATATATATATATATATATGTGTGTGTGTGTGTGTGTGTGTCTGATTTTTTCCATTTATTTCACTACTTTTCTCTTTTTCTCAGATTCTGATATTCAATTGGTTTATTGGTGAGTGAGGAGTTTTTCATTAAGTTGTTTGAATTGTTTTTCAGGGCGTGTCCTGCTATGTTTTTTAAACTCCAGTGAACAAAAATGCTCTAAGTGATTTTAAACAGCAATTGGTAAGCAAAGCAATCTAAAATAGACAATTTCAATACAAAAAAGATTCAATTGTCGGCAAAAACCATTTTCAATTGCTCTGTTTTCAGACTTTATGGCAATTTTTTAGTTGCCAAGTCTTTTGTGTTTTCCTGTTTTGATGATAATTTGCGTCTCTCGTCATTAAGAACCGTTAGAGTATGCCTAATTTTACATTTTTTGAATAGCAACCAATTTTAGTCTATTTTTTGTTGAATCCCAATCGGGGATATGGGAATCAATGGCGGCTACTTTCCGGCAATCTGTCGGATATGGTTATATTTCCTTAGTACCCATTGGGCGCTAACAAACCCGTCAATTCATCAATAATTTGCGACTGTTGTTATCCCACAGAGAGTTGTTGAAAATACATTTAATAACAAACTTCATTGAAAAAATTCCTGACATTTTGAACTGCGTAATAAGAAAACAAATTTCAGATCAGTTTTACTCTTGTAATTTTTCCTAGGAAAATTTCTTTGTTTCGAATTTCTAGTAATTATTTTATCAGAAAATAGCAAGGAATCAAATTCTAGATTACTTTAGGCAGTTTTGTGGGAAAGTTTTTCTGACATTAAATGATCTATGTACTATTTGCGACGTAATGTGCGACCCTAATTGAGAGGTCAATTGTATGAACAGACGAGAACAGGGTGTGTATAGAGGTGTATAGAGGCTAGTTTTTGGGTCCGGGGGGGGGGTTGAGGGTATTTCCCGACAATCCACTGTATTTTCTTATCCAGTACCTTTTCAATAACATACTGTCTTTTCATACAGAGACCTCTGAACTGAGAAGTGGTTTAGTTTGAAATATTGTTGAAATAGGATTAGATTTGAATGATACCCGATTTAACTATTAAGTATCATTAGTTCACAGATGTGCGTTATTTTTGTATTCGTTAATACAGCAGTAGTACGAAAAAAAAATTGGCCATTTAAATTTGGCTGTTACGTAACGTGTCCTACTATTGGTATTATTACAGGATTGTTGTGACGTAATCTTCAGTATCAATGAACAGTTTTTTTCGTACGACAGCTATATTAACGCATGCAAAAAAAAACATGCGCAAATTTGTCAAATAAGGACATTAGACTACCGCCTTCAACACTCAATTTTTTAAAAAAAATTACTGTGGCCTTCGGCCTCGATTCAGTCCATCGATAACTCGATATGTTAAAAAGCTGTAGTCTAATGTACATATAATTGGTTTTGCTTTTCAATTCTTGCCCCCACAATTAATTGCCTTTCACTTGCAATTTATTAACAATTTGATATGCACTAATTTTGGTAGGCTATTTGGGAGGGTTTAAATCAGGGTTGAAAAAAACCAAATGATGACAGATATTATTATGTTTAGAATTTATAATTCTGAATTTGAAAAAAAGTGAATTAAGTTTTAATCAATTTCTTGTTCCTTCCGCAACTTCGTTCGTGATGAGTTTTGTCGTAATTGTTTTAAGATTAAAACGAAAAAATTAACGATACTTTTAATGAAAAAATTAACGAAATAAAAAACTATATATAAATCATACCAGCATTTATTGATATCATTTTAAAGATCAAATCATGAAATTGCTAAACTAAATTATTGGTTTTTTTCCTAATAATAAAAATAACTTTTAAGTCGTTTCTTGTGTATAACGTTAGAAAATAAAAATTTCTATACATTACGTTATAAATGATGTTGCCCACGCAAAAGATACAAAGAGAGGAAATATAGAAGACAACCAGCCCCCGTTCCAGTAAAGAACAAAATTAAAGGGCACACCTGGTCCCTGAAAACCAACATTAGTATTTTATTGGAACCAGTGTATTTTGGACCCCGATTGCATAGTGAGCATAAAATTTAAACTATTTTATTAAAATTTACGTTCTTGAATGTCAGGAGATACTGCCATTTTCTCTTGTGGATTGTTCCAAGCATTCAGTTGCAAAATCCGAACTCGTCAGCAATGTGTTACTGAGACTATGACGCAGTAGTATTAAAATGTCGGATTTTAACTCCAGCACAAAATTCCAAATAAAGCTAAGAGTAAACTTTAGAAGTATAGGTGTACTGAAGTGTGCTACACTCAGTAACACTATTTGATAATCTTAGTGCTATTTTGAGAATTTACGTTATAGTGCGTGAAGCACAAACTTGAATTGGACAAAGTCCATTTTAACGTGTGAACAAATTACTAAGTAGTTTTGAATAAGCTACTATTTTAAGATCACTAACTAAAACTGAGAATACTATGACGTGATATTATCACGCCACACAGATAACACCAAGTTAACCTTGGTAACTCTGTCGACACTGTTATCTCTATCCAATAGGATACTAGAGAACCACGTGTCCGCAGGTATAAAAGGAGCTTGCACGCTCAACTACCAAAACTTTTTGGTCCCCGATAACTTCTGATTTAAAATCATACTCCCGTATTGCTCCCTTGCTCAATCTCAGCTTACTTGAGATATTTTTCTATCTTAGAATATTTTGTGACTTGTTCTTAACTAAGAACTCTCTAAGTCATAAAATATTAACTTAGCACAAATTTGGAAATCAGGTAAGTTCAACTTAACTACTCTAAATTATAATTTAACATCTCTTAAATTCTATCTAAGTTAAAAGTTAACTTAGAATATTTCAACCTGTGCTAACTTGTACTTTCTCAGTCTTAATAACCTTAACTATTCTATCCCTTCATGCTCGGTTCATATTTGATGCTGTTTAACATAACTTATTAATTCATATTTGCATTTAACTTTCTTTAATACTTAACTATATACCAAGAGTAGAACTAGGGGTTGAACTCTCAAGTTATACATGTGGTCCCGCGATTAACGCCGTCGTTTAAGTATCTAATGTACGGACCAGCAGTATAAATGGTGGTCCCAGAGAGGCTACTTCAATTTAACTTGTTCATTTAATATAGAAAAGGCATTCTCAATTTTACTTGTTCATTTAAACTATCAGAGAAGCCTGCCTAAATTTAACTTGTTCACTTATTGTAGAAAAGCCATTAAATTAACTTGTGTAGGTTAACTAGTCAAAGGGCTTCTCACTAAAATCCTTTTTTGATTTTGATTTAAACTATTCCTCTGTTATTAATAATTCTAATACAATAACTTCAGTCCTTCAAACAATGGCCAGTCCTGGTGGTAGTACTCCTCCACCTGCCGTTACTCCCCCACCTGAAACTCCCATAACACATCCAAATCTTTCACTTGTATCTTTTTCAGGCAATGATCCTAATCAGGATGCCACTTCTTTTTGGAACTCTGTAGAAAACAAAATACTCTTTTCACTAGGAACTAGGCCTACAGCACCCGCTGCACAAACTAGCTATGATAAAAGGCAACAATCCTTATTTGGCTCACTATTAACTGATACAGCACTAGAATGGTTTGAAAGTGAAGTCACAGATACTACAGATTGGAATACTTTAAAAGATGAATTTATAAAAAAGATTCACAGACGGTAGAGACCAATTTAGATTTAGACTTGAGGTTGAGAACACATTCAGGCAGGAAGGAGAATTAATAAAGAACTATCTACATAGAATAAAAAGTGGAGTTGATAAAGGTTGGCCAGAAAAGATACCAACAAGTATTGAAGGTGATGACAATATAAGAAGGGAGAAAGAAATCCAACAAAGACAACGAAGTCAGAAATACATAGATTTTGCTATAAGAGGACTAAGACCACAAGGTTTAAAACGCAAAGCGCACGAGAAACTTATTGAAAATCCTTCAATAACTTGGACACAATTTGTTGATCACTTAGTCGTAAAAGACTTAACATTTTCTGTAACAACAGAGTCTAGTGGAGCTACAGGAATAGATAAACTTAAAACACTCGAGAGCAAAATTAACGATTTAACCAGTCTTTTCAAAAGCAACGAAGTGAATGCTATAGATACTTCTAGGTCAAGAGACCCTAATATAAAAGGCAGACCTAACAGTACTAGATTCTGTGATTATTGCAGAAGCAATGGTCATTCCATCTCTAGATGCACAAAGAAACAGATAGATGATAGCGTTAACAAATTGAGAAAGGAACTTGTTGAACCAAGAAGGCCAAATATAACATTCTCCAATGATTACAGAAAGAATAACCGAGGCAATACAAGATTCAATGGTCCTAGAAACCAAGGCTATCAACCAAGAGGTGGCTACTCAAACTATAATCCTAGGTTCAACAAGCTTAACTATCAACAACAAAATACATCTTTTAGCAGCTATGGCAATAGATTCACTCAACCATACGAACAAACCTTCCCTCAGCAAAACACCTATAGAAATAATGAACCAAATCTTGAACAACAATCACCATCACCACAACAACAGCAACAGCCACAACAAAGTGCTAGCTTCTATACACCAAGTAGAAATAACAATCTACAACAAAGACAATCAAAACCCAACAATATTCAGCAACAACCAAATCAAATAAGTTTCGTTGAAGGCGACGATGACTACGTAAATGCTATAACGGACTTCTTTCCTTTAAACTTTTGAAGTCTCCGAACGCTACTAAAGAAAGTAGTACTAAGTCAAGAATTTATCTCAACTTATATCACTTTGCCACCGGAGACATTAAAAATAATAGTGGTTTAGAAGTAGAATTCATGATTGACCCAGGATCAACCTGCACTATTATCAATCACCCTACATACCTTGCACTAGTAAACCTTGGACAAAATTTGCATTTACAAAATACAAATTGTGATTCAAAAACATATACTGGTTCATCAATCAGAATGCTTGGCTACACAACTATTCAATCTAGCTTCGAAACTGACGGTAAATATACAGTCCCCCATAAAGTATTCGTTACTAAGGAACAGAGACAGAACATAATAGGTATCGATTTTTGTCATTTGTTTTTAAAAGCACTTCACTTCGATATCCCCGCAGTAGAGTTAAAAACTGAGAGAAAACTAATTTGCTACGGCTCACTCAACAATGAGAAAGATTACCCATACATAACTGAGATGACTGCTTTAAACATAGCTCAACCAATCTTTCTACAACAGAAAAGTACACAATTGCACAAGCAAAAGCACCCCAGTCAAGCCTTATTTCCACCAGGAACATATTTCATGCCCCATATTAACGTTACAAAAACTGACCTAGTCTTTGTGAACACACTTTGTCCACAACCTGAAGAATTTCTACCCATATTTATGGAGAATCAAAAGAATCACCCAATACAGATAAATAGAGGAATAATAGGTTATGCTATGTGCGATATAACTGACAAACCTATACAAAGATACAATATCAAAAACTGTGCCGAATTTACAAGTACAATACTAAATGAAAGTGAGGACTATAACAATTGCTTCATACTGAACACAGTAGTAAACAATTTACAAGAAGGACAGCAAATCCAAACTAATTCTTGCATTAGATATGTAGATTTTCGTACCCAATCTATATTTGACTCTAATATGCCTATAGCGCACACGATATCCTCAGATGCAGAAATGAAAAAAGGTTTTGCTAACACAATCTCCAAAAGAATACCCTTATTGAAGGACTACTGTAAAAGTAGAAACTGTGATATAGGTGACATAATAACTTTCAGAGCAGATAATAACTTAGTATATAATCTCATCACTAAGGCTAATCATTATGAAAAGCCAACAATTGACACAATCAAAGCAACACTACTTGCCATGAGAGATCATGCACTAGGACTAAATTTACGCTGTATAGCGATGCCAAAAATAGCATGTGGTTTAGACGGAATGGATTGGAGAGAGATATCTTCTCTAATTGAACAAATCTTTAAGAATTCAGGAATAACTATCTATGTGTATACAAGCAAGCATGATATTGATAAACTACAGAAAGTAGAGACTAATACACTAGAACAGGAAGAGGTGCTCGAAATTATTGAAAGTGAGTTAATAGAAAAATGCAAAGAAGATGAGAGAGAACTAGCCACAGACTTCTCTACCGAAGCAAAAGAGTTATGTAGACCTAAAGTCAACGAACAGTTTCCTAAGTTTAGAGATAAACTACAAAGCAACCGAATCATAAATAAAGCAGTTAGTGATTTTGTAATTAAGCAAAACAGAAATACAGTTCAAAACATAGAGTATCTAGAAAGGTTCTTAGATAACTTTGATTTCACGCAAAGTGATTTGACTGATGATGAATTGTTTGAGTTGATGGAAATAATACTTCAGGATAATGATGTCTATTCACATCATAAAAATGATATTGGCAGAACTAAACATAAGTTCCATTTACCCTTAAAAAAAGACGCAACCTTTAAAAAGCAACGACCAAGCAAAATACCCATTCATCTCAGAGATAAATTAGAAAGACTAATGGATGAATTAATTCAAGCAGGGATAATCAGAGAGCTCAATGAGAACGATGATATGAATAGTTGGTTTGTCAATCCCGTCATCATATTACCTAAGAAGGATTATGTAAAACTAGTCATTGATGCTAGATACCTAAACTCTATTACTGATACAAGTAATTCTAGTTGGCCACTCGAACCATTAAATGTTCTAATGACAAGAATAACTGGAACTATATTTACAAGTAGTGATTTATCATCGGCTTATAATCAAGTACCACTAACTGAAGATACACAGAAGGTTACAAGTTTTATTGTAGGAGGCAGACAGTACACCTATCAAGTAGGATTTTATGGTCTCAAGCCATTACCCAGTTTCTTTAGCAAACTAATGCGTTATGCATTTGGACCCCTTATAAAACGTAAACAAGCCATAACATATATAGACGATACTTTATTACAAGCTAAAGATAAACAAGAAATGTTCACAATAGTAAGAGAGTATCACTCTTTGCTTCGAAAGGCAAACCTTAAAGCAGCCCCCGATAAAACAATGTTTTTCTTACGAAAAGTGAGATTTCTAGGACATGTTATATCTAAGAACGGACTATCGCCTATTGCTTCGCGCATAGATGATATTAGAAACCTAAAAACGCCAGAATCGAAAACAGAAGTTTTAAGAGTTTTAGGAATGATGGGTTTCTATCATACCTATATTTTGAACTTTCACATTGATGCAAAACCTCTATATGACTTAACTAAAGATACAACACTATTCAAGTGGTTACCAGAACACGAATAGGTATTCACAGACCTTAAACAAAGATTCTGTCACGATATTTCTAACGCGTTTCCTTCTAATGACTATCCCTTTCATATACATGCTGATTCATCTAATTTAGGAACAGGTTGTTTTCTTATACAAGATTTTCCTGATAGAAAACGTATGATTTCAGCAAACTCGAGAGTATTTGACAAAGCTGAACAAAAGATGTCCCCTCAACATAGAGAGCTATGCGGAATAATATCTGCATTACAAACTTATGAATTTTATGTGATTGGATCTCCTTTTCCAATTTATCTATACTGTGATCACAGACCAATTCTATTTCTTTGGTCACGACGAGGACAAATGTCACATCGTTTCTTTAAGTATCAAGTTGTAATAACTAAGTTCCAAAACTTGCAAATTATATACACTGAAGGCAAAAACTTAGCGTTCCCTGACATTCTTAGCCGAAACGTTTCTTTAGCAGATGCTAAACTTTATCAACTAGAACACAAGGTGATACCTAAAGATATAAAGTTTCATATTAACGGAAAAGAAGTTAACTATTCTGTATTGCATCAGGACGATAAGGACGCAACCGCTAACGACTGTTATCCAATTATTGCTCAAGTCACAGGCGAAAGAAAGAAACTTATTAATATAAATGATGAAGGTGACTTTAGCGTAGATGATGCACCAGACTACATAAATGAACACTGTAATGCTATACACAGTTTCTCGGATTGTTTTCGCTACGGCACACAAATAAATCAAATAAAGAAATTAACTTCAGAACTAACTAGCGAGTATGATAATCACTACTATTCCGAGATAGAAGAAATAGCTGAAATAAGTGATGACCGAGAAGGTTATGATGACCAAGATTGGTTAGATCTAGTAGAAGGAAATATTGAAAATTCACTTATTGAACAATTAGAATCTGCTAAAGCCGACTATATCAGACGGACAAAATTTAAGAAACTTATTGAACCAGAAGCTTTTCAAAACATCTCAGAAAAGGATGTCCACACAGATACATTAGATTTAATAGCTAAAGTTACAGATTTTGCAAAAAACGCTAATGCTGACACCGATAATATTCTTGAAGAACAAGCAAACGACTCCGTGATAAATAAAGTTAGAGATTGGCTAAAAGTAGGCAAAGCTCCAGAAAAGGACTACATTATTAAACAATCTAAAGCACTACAGACCTATAGAAATAATTTCAACTTGTTGTTTTTAGAAAGTCAATATGATTTACTCGGTTATTCCGAACCTTGTGAGGACGGCTCTTTTGACGTTAGGATATGTGCACCACTTTCGCTATTTATAAAGATATTCGAAGTCGCACATACGCATGAACTTAGTGGTCATAGAGCAGAAAGCACAACTTACAATAGAGTTAAGCGATATTTCTATTGGCCCGGTATGTTTAAATGGATTGAAATGTTAATGTTAGATTGCTTAAGTTGCCAAACTAATAAGTCAGCACGCAAAGACTTGAACGAAGCACCCTTAGAACCATGGGGACAATTAGAAGCTATACCCCTACATACACTTCATATTGATCACAAAGGTCCACTACGACCACTTAGTAAAGGAAATAGATTTTGTCTTGTAATAGTAGACGCTTTCTCTAGATTTATACAAGTATACCCTAGCAAGAATGCTGAAGCTCTCGAAACAGTAAATCAACTAGAGAAATTTATAACTACATTTGGTATACCGCAACAAATAGTACATGATAACGGCAAGGCTTTTATTAGTAATGATTTCGTTCACTACACAAATGAAATGGGAATTACACTATGACCCCGAACTGCATATTCACCGTGGACTAACGGCAAAGTAGAAGTACAAAATAAACATTTGACTAATTACCTAAGACATTTTATTAGTAAAAGTGGATCTAATTGGTCCGAGTACACTAGTAAATTTGCATTCTCACACAATACTGCAGTAAATTACAGTACGGGATATACCCCTTATGAAATACTATTCGGAACGAAACCACAAATACCCTTATCACTAAAGTTAGGACTACTACGAGATAATCAAAAGAAATGCACATCAGAGTATTGTAATAATCTACCGCCACACTCACATAGTGAAGAAACTTGTAATAACAAAAAGATAGAGAAATTATTACAAAACAGATTATCTAACGAAATGTTAAAGCGAGAGAATACATTTAAAACTATATACTCGAATACCTATACTAAATGTAGACAAACTACGAATAAAGCGCACAAGTATAGAAATAGATTTAAACTCGGAAAGCCTATACCTGAAGGTAGAAAAGTACTACTAGAAAATCACTCTAAAGGACTACTAAAATCTAAAAAGCTACAAGAGCTACGCTCAGGCCCTTACACCGTAAAACGAATGCTAACTAATACTACATATGAAATACAACATGATAAAACAAATGAGAAGAAAACCGTGCATAGAAATCATATAGTACCTTATTACCCGAAAGAAGAAAAAATACAAGAGTTAGTTGAGAACTATATAGTCCCAGATGATACGGATGATTATTATACTCAATATAATAAACATAATATATCCAAATCTAATGCTTATAGAGGCGCACAACATATTGCTATTTCGCAGTGGCCCTTAGTAGAAACACAACCTACTATAAATCCTAATACTACACTACAGCCACCTTATAATGTTGAGGCTACCCCAACAAAGGACTCAGGCTTAGAATCGCTACAAACACGAGCAGATAATACTACGCATATACAAGGCACAAGCTCTTCTAATTTTCTACCCCCACGCATTTCAACCCCCTACCCTATGCAAAATATGTATTCACCTAATAGCCCACAGCAAGAAAATTTTTCTACACCACCTGATAATACTAGTAAATTTAAAGCTACACGCAAATTATTCCCCCAAGCAACGCATAATAGCACCACATCAACACCTTATAATCCTACACCTACAGCATCACCTAATATATCTAATTTACCCGACGCAAATGAAGTATTGAGCAGACCTCAACGTAATAGAAAAGCACCTACATTCTTTGGTGAGCCTATTCCTTCTGACTTGATACAGAAACTCAAAAAGAAATAGAGACACAAGATCTCTTTTCAAATAATAACTTTTATATTAAAAAGCGTAACCACGCACCAAAAATAAAATAAAAATATATTTACATAGTTAAAATATCACGCGCACAAACCCCATATAAGCGCAAATCTCCACAAATTAAAATCATACCCGCATATTCATAAAGTCTTTTAGCAGGTTCTTAAGCACAGCGCTCCTGAGCGTGTCACACTTGAAGATGGCACACTCCGGAAGTTTCAGCTCCCTCAGCATCTTATATGCTCCTTGAAGCACGGGACCAACTTCCGGATCCCACCACGCATAGTGAAGAGCCCAGAGTTGCTTCGCTAAGGCCTCTTGCTCTTCCCAAACCCATTCCACTTTGTCCCCCACAAAGAATTTTTGGAAGAACTGAAATCGAAAATTTTTTCTCCTTATCACTCTGGCTAACAAACAATTCCCCTCTTTTTTTCTACTACCTTAAAACCCTTTTATTTTTCTTTCCTCCGAACGCCCCTAAAGGCCTCATCACAACAAACAGTTATTCTGAGTAATAAATCAACAGATACTCACATCTAGGCCCAGGAAGAAATCGATAACTTCTAAGGTCTCTACGGACACACACTGAATGTCACGCCGCCTCCATGGTTTCTCCATGACACTCACCCTGTCTAGAGCGTGAACTTCTTCATCTCCCAAAATCACCCTTAGGTCATTATAGCCCTCAGACATGAAAAACAGAAAATCGTCAGCATCCAATCCGGCGACCTCCTGATTGATATATTTCCGATAGAAATAACTCTTAACCATCTTCCTAAATCCCGTGGTGGAAGTAAGCTCAAGCCCCCTTCTGCTGATTTCCACTTTAGCACGGTCCAATTCATCCTGCATATCGTGATCGGGTTCCAAAAAATTGATATGCATATGAGACATGATAAGAAGAAGAATGAAATGAGAAATGAACAGAAAAGAAAATTAAGAAGAAACAAATTAAAGAAGGAACTAAGATTAAGAAAAAGAAGGAATAAAAGTTTAAGGATTAAAGAAAGAAAGTTAGAAATGAAAAATCAGAAGGTTAGAGAAATCAGAGAAAGTTTAAAGATTTGAGTAAGAGATCCAACTGTATAGTATGAACGTTTAAGGCAAAAAGCAAATAGCCCACTCAACACAAATCTTACATAAAGTACGCAATTAATCACCATTGCAAGCTGTTACACACACATAAACTTCTATACATGTTCAAAACTCATAAACTTTCACAATTTACGCATACCTTTTATTGCAAACTAACGCTGAAAACACATGTTACCCAAAACAAAACTAAGTACAAAATTATTCCCCCATGAGCAATTACCTTATCTAAGTTGAATACCTTAAGTACAGAAATCTGTCCCTTGCAAACTATTTTACCACACTGAATCGCATATTTGTCAGGAAACGCACAATTAAGCAACCCACATAGTCATCAAATAGAGCTAACTTTACTAGCTTAAGGACCCAAGGAATGTTTAAAATAAACATTAGAGCACTTATAAACAAACAGCTAACAGCAATTTTAAATTCCCAAAGTAGGAATTATGTCAACTATGTGCAAACCTTAAGCATCTGTTAGAAAGAGCTTGAGCTTGATAAACTTATCCGCTCAACAACCCATGCCACAACTGTTTAGAATGCATTCTTGAAGAATATAAGCTTGGAACGGATAAATATATTTATTTACGAATTTTACATTAAAAATACTACTTTTTCAGTTTCTAAGCGTTCTTGCAATCTCCACACGAAAACAATTATAAAAAAATTTATTGTGTCTGAGTGCTACATCAATTTACTACCAGATATCCCAAAAACAATTTCGAATTTTGCTCTCCACACAAAGAGAATTAATCAGATTTAGTGAGAAAAATATGTCTAACAAAAATTAACACTTTTTGTTCTTCTAAGTGCGACCTTTTCTCAACAACATATTACAAGCGCGCAAAATTTTGTCCAAAGATAGACAAGAACCAAGTGTGTGAAATGGCGGAAACAGAACTCTAATATTGCCAATCAATAGTTTATTATGGTCCCTATAACATCTCAGAGAGTTGAAAATACAATATAAATTCCGTTGGTCAAAAACTGATTTGCAAAGCCAAACTAGACACATCTATACCCAACATCATCGTGTAGCCAAGAGCCACACCAAGAGTCTTTTGATTCAACTTTTTTCGAATTTTTCACTTAATTCATAGTTTTTTTTGAAAAAACCTTCCAATTTTGAGCTGATGAATAAGATTTTTAATTGTTTCTCCCAAGAATTTAGCTGGCTTTGTTCAGAAAATTTAGTTATCCCTGTCTGACTAATTACAAATTGTTTCAAATCCCATCAGAAATAATTCTGCTACTCAAAAAATTAGGGGAATGCAACGAAAAACACATTATATTCGCCCATATTCTAATATAGTTTGATATAATGATATAAATAGAAAACTTAACGTGACAATTTAGTTATATGATCAGTTTAATACTATGCTACATGGCACTAGTCAGAGCTAGTGATTAGCCAATCAGAATTGAGCACACATATTTTGGTGACTTAACCCTGAGAATAACTATTTAAGAGTCCTACCAAAATTTAAAATCACTTTTCTCAGTTACCTTCTGAAATCAATTACTTCTTTCGCTTTCAAATTCAGTTCTAATTCATCTCTCTCTCTCTCTCTCTCTCTCTCTCTCTCTCTCTCTCTTTCTCTCTGTACCAAATTCTATCTTCACATTTTGCCCCTTTCAAATAATAACTTAGAAAACTTAGAAAAGTTTTCAAGCATCTCAATTTGTGACCTGAAAATACTTGTCACAAAACATCTCCGCAACACATATATCAGGTATCTCAGTTCAATATTAATTTAATTCTCAGTCAGATACTATAGAAGGAGTACATAACCCTTCAGATCGAACATAGTACAAGACTGACAATTGAGAAAGTTTCTAAATTCTAACAAACACTACTCATATTGAACACATTCATCACCAGTAAACACATTGCATAACACAATTAAAACCCCCTTAAAGCTGATCAAGTCTAATTTATGACAGAAGTCTCATTCGACCAAAACGGTTTTCTTGTTTCTCTTTCTATCAACCCTGATACACTTGTGAAAGTTTCTATTAAGGCAAATCAAAAGTTGAAATTTAATAGTGAGTTTAACACCTTAACCAGTTGTCAAATTTCTAACGAAGTTAGAACTGTAGTATTTTTTGCTACTAACTCTAACGAAGACCCTATTGCTGTCTTCTGGGGAAAATATAACCCTCAACAACTTAACAGTTTATTACTTCAAATTCATTCTTGAAGCCTAGTTGACTTAGACATTTTAAATGTCCCTTGTTTGGTTTTAGAACCACCAACTGATAAATGAATATTCCGCTAAACGATTATTGGGTTATAGCTTCAAGAACAACTTTCTCAACTTCTTACAGTCCTTATAACATCCCACATAAAATTCTGAAATATAATAACAAGTCAGCAAAAATTGATCGATCATATATTTCATATAAAGAAAACATTGTTATTTTCTTCGTTAAAGACCAGTTTGTAAACTTAGAAATAATTGTTTGTTGGACCCCTAACAAACCAGAACATATTGAACGCTTTCATTTCCAATTGAACAACAGAGACGAAATAGACCTTGATATCATCGAAGCTCCCTTTACTGTGGACCCTTAATCTATGTTACCACCTTCCCTTGAAACACAAGTTCTTACTGCCCTTGCTTTCGACCCGCTATCGTACATTAGAATATTCCTCTTACAGAAAATATTGAAATTCGGAAATAAAACTGTAACACTTGACAAGTGTTTTGTTTCTAATCAACAAAGAACAGTTGCATTCTTCGTAACATCAGAAACTAACGCAAAATTTGTCATATTTTGGGTACCCTATAATTCCGCTCACGTTCACGAGCTAAAATATCAGATTACTTTCACGGATAATATTAACTTGAATTTGTTAGACTCACCTTATACTGTCTTCGTTTATTAAATGGAAGACGGCGAAATCAAGAAATCACCAGGAATAGACGAAGTAATAAACGTAAGTTACAAAATGTTTGTTTTTATGTCACTTTGCTTAACTCTGTTCCTACCTGTAGCAACTGATATTGAATCTGAAATTGCTCAGCGTATTGCAGAATTAAAATTCCTAGTTGAATATAACGATTCTCACCCACACTTCATAGAATGTGTCGTAAATAGAAATAATTGTCTACCTGAAGAAGTTCCTTACCTTAAATTACTAGAGCCTCCTGAAAAGCTATTAATTTGGTCAAAACGCAACGTCCATATGCCACTATCACTGATTAAAGACCAGTTCTTTAAAGAAAAACTTACTGATAAGAAAGCGTTTCTTTAAAAAGTAGAATATTTTTTAACTTACATAGGAAACCAAATTCGTTCTGTTCAGTTTCTTAAGATTATTGCTATAATACCTCTCGCACTTCTCTGTGTTATAATTGCTTGCTCTGCAAAATATTTGATCTTTGTTATATTTCTTGTATTATTACTCTTAACGTCTTTCACTGACGCCAGACCAATTGAAAAGATGAGTATCTATGAAAACACAGCTCCTAACCTTCATGTTAACCACTTTGATTGCTCAAAAATGATCTCAAACCAGATGTATTCTCTCAACAAAGTAGCACCCTGCGAAATTCGCCCCGATAAAATTAGCACTAATCAAGCACGAGTCACTCTCTACCAAAGAAATTATAAGGTTAAGCTAGAAGCAACTATGTGTAAAGCAACCCAACAGCAATTACGTTGGTTTTGCGATTCTTTTGACTCTAGTGGCATAGATGCCAGACATAATACTATTACTACTTCAGTTAAGCTTGATGCTCAGAAATGCAAACTTGCAAAGGAAGGAAAAAAGATAAAGCTTTCCCCTTCTTCTAATTCAGTAGAATTCGACTTTGACAAATCTTTATTCTCAAACTTTAACTCAGGCGATGTTGGAACTGGGAACAATGAATGTAACTCCCGAGGTTGGATTACACATTACACTTATGAAACATATATGCAAAATGTTAGCCTGAATGTAAACCTTAGAGATGGCACAGTTAATAACTGGCAAAATATACCTCTACCTTGTCCTTTATCAGCCGGAGGCTGCGATTCTACATCTACTGATCCATTTGCATACACTTGGGATGAACCCAATAATTGTCTTTTCACTATAATTCGCACTTTTGACGCTCAAATGATTAAAGCTAATGACAAATACTACATAGTAAAGGATCCTAAATTTACTTCAGCTCAGTCAGATTTCGACTTACAAAGCTTTATGTTCCAAGTTTATAATAAACCACAGTCTTTATGTAGTCATCCACGAATAGTATATCCTACGCCATATGACTCTCTATACATTAGTCTTCGTGACGGATTTGATATGAACACTGGAGAACCCATTCACAAATTTAAACCCGATACTGGTGCTATAATTATGAAAAATAAATTCTATTCCAGTGACAACAAAACAGTTGATACAACATATTCTCAAGTTTATGAAAATATTGCTTTCGAAGCACATCTTGGAACAAAAATTGACTATTTGCACTTTAATAATCTTCGGCAACTTCAAACTTCTACTCTAGAGCTATTAAGAAATGACTGTGAATTAGAGCGCTCAACTATTCTTAACACTTTAATGATTTCTCATGAACATCCGCGCTTAGCTGGATATACCTTAACAAGAAACAGATCTATGTTTCTCAAAACAAATGGCAATGTTGCCTGGCTATATAATTGTCCTGAATTTCATTCACCCTTACAGATTCTTAATAAGTGCTATAATCGAATACCAATTCTTTATGAAGATGAAATTCATTTTGTTGATCCCATTTCTAGACAAACCTTCATTGAAGCCAAAGGACAATTGTGCTCTGATAAACATTCAAACTTATTTCAACTAGATGTTGACGATGACAATTCATGGGTTGAGCTAACCCCACAAATCACAAAAGTAAGAGGACCTGCACTTTTCAAACCACACATAGTTATTCAACAAATTGCGAATGTTATTACTGCAAGTATTTATGCTTCTATCTACACATATAAAGAAATGATGTCTTTCTGGAATTCAATAACTTTCAACTCCAATATGAAAGGAGTTCTCAAGCACTTTACTAAGTCATTAATAGATAGCAGAGAATCATTTTCAAATATTTCAGGCACAAATTATTATAACTCGAGAACTATTTATCTAGATTCATTCATTTCACCGGATTTCTTTAATAATCAATTTGTTGAAACCTTTGGTAAAATACAATATATAATTGAGCGATGCGGAATATTCTTTGCCGCTTTCTTATTCATTAAGCTACTCATCGACATAGTCTTATGCTTAATTCGAGCAATGCAAATTAACAAAATTACAGATGCATCTATTCACTTTGGTAAGGCACTCTTTGCTGCCACATTTGACTTAATGTCAGTTCCAATTTTGACTTCTATCTATCAAGCAACTAATTCTGATAATAATAACACTGATGAAAATAGAGAACGGACAATGCAAGTCCCAAAAACCGAAAATATTAATATTAGAGAACGAGTTATTCAAACTCCACCTTATGCAGAGAATATAGGCTTACAAGCTTTAAGATTTGAGAATAAAACTGGTTACCCAAACCTACATGATGAGAATAATAAAGACGAAAATAGAAACGATCACAACGTTCCTACGTCTCCAGTATAGGATTAATTCCTCTATTACTTTCATATCATCAAACTATATGATGATAATACAGACTGACTTCAAAATTACTATTGATTTACTTTGAAAGAGAATACAAAAAAAATAATAAGAAAAAGAGAATACTAGCAAAATAACTTCAAAAAAATATACTCTTAGAATAGAATAAGAGTAGAGAATACTTGATATTTCAGGAACTTTCTTCAATCCCTAACGAACTGATACCAGTCTTTCAGAAGGAACCTTCAAGTGGTTGGCCCGAATACAATACACCATCAACTTCTAAACCTCAATCTGGAGTTAAACAACTCGACAGACTAGTACAACCCACAACTCACGTTACCCCATCTACAACCTTTCTCTCAGCTATCAAGATTTCAGCAGTACAAACTCAAACAACTAGTGCAAATTCATCAACGACGGTTACATCATCCAAGAAGAGAACTAAAACTGCAGATACAATTGCAAAGAAACAACCACGTAAACAATTCATTAGAGAGACATTCAACCCAGCGACACCGCTAGAAGTAAACATACCCAAGACAAACAGTACAGTACCCAACGTCTTAGCAAACACTACAACTACTCAATCGTCACGACCAAACTTTCTTAATCTTCATCATTACACAACTACCCCCTTGCAAGACCGCCTACAAAAACAACATCAAGCTGAGATACAAGCTAAAACCCCCGTTTTTAGTGGACACCCGAACTACGATACGAATTTAATCTACCAGTTGCAACCCAACATCAATAGATTCAATCTCATTGGCTATTTGTCAAACAAAAATTCTTATCTACTAACTAATCACAACCTTCAAGGACAAACAATACAAGTCCCGTTTGATAATATTACAGCAAACCTCACTCCTCAGCTTGATACCTTCACTTATCAGATACAGCAAAACTTTCTAACAGAAAGACAACGCTCTCAACAGCTCGAACAATGGATTACTGAGCTCCAACTGGAGATCGCAAATCTGAAGCATCAACTCCACATCCTCCGCTCATCACGTTGAGCACTCACGGAATGGAATAGATAAATTTGTGGTTGTTGATGTTCAGTACTTCCTTCATTACTTCTTCTTCTTTCTCCCGCGGTGAGGAAAATTATTCGTTAGTTTAAACGCCTAATTATTAGCCATTTTGATTACATTACTCTCCTTCATTACATTACTTACATCAAGTAAAGTAATCCGCATTGAAACTATCTTCAATGATTACACTTAGCGCAATTTATGGTGAACAATGAGTCCATTGTTCTCGCTTCTCTAATAAAATCTATTCTTTATTTTTACCGATTTATCTTGCTTATGACATCATTCGATTGTTCCATCGAATTCCATAATTTATTTGATGTCTTACAACCTTTCAGTAGACGTTAAGTATTTCAAAACGTATTGCGATCTCGCTGAATTTATTCAATCTCAAGTTATTAAAACTTCGAAAACATTCTTAGTTGGAAATAAATTCTATACGCCATTGTCAGTTCATTGGACATTTGAGTTACAAGAGATTATCTTATTCTTACAAGATAACAATTCTAATGAAATTGTAGTTTATTTTTATCAAGTTCCTGAGTACGATTTATTTGAAATTCTAAAGCTTATTCATACAGAAGACATTCTTAACATCAATAATCTAAACTTTCGACCGCTCACTTATTTCAATTAAAATGTTAGTCTTCAATATTTTGGTGATCACGGATATAGAAATGTTACAACCTTTCGTTAACAGGTATGCATTCATCGCCATCCGCCATTTATAGTTTAAGTACTATTTGGATCTTCCTGTTAATTTCTTTCAAAGATTAAATGGTCTTCCATTCTCCCCATTGACACAAAAATTGAATTACTATATTATTCAAAATGAACACATATTTTGAAGGAGGTGTTGATATCGAATGGTTTAAAGACTATTGTCAATTCTCTGATCATGTTGAATCCGCATGGGTTAACTTTTCTAAACAGATTATTTTTAACGATAAAGTTTTCAGAATCTCCGAATTATATTATTCTGAATTTCAATGCGAAGTTATTTTATTTCTTGAAGACTTTGAACAAAAAGAAATTGTTATTTATTTTGAACTAATGACAAAAAGCAAGATTAATTATTTCATGAAGCTAATTCATAATGATCAACCAAGCCTAAAAATTAATTCCTTAAACTATAGCTACAAAGCTTACTTCAATTGATTTATTCTTCAACAAGACTCAAATAATGATGAATTACGAAACGGAATTCTTTATTTGGGGAGTTATTTCAACAACACTGGCCCTTATGGTGTTGTGCGCAGTCATTTTAATTTCCCTATTCATTTACCTCGCTTGTCATTATAGACCATTAACTTAACCAGTATATTCCTCAAATTATATTATTCTATTATTCAACGTCAGATGTATTGACAGCACAATCTTATGGAAAAACTTCAAAAGGTCTAGTATAACGGCCACCCAAAAAAAAATTGGATCTTTTATTTTGTACAGCCTTGTATCTTAGGACATCGTCAACCCCTCTTCAAGAGAGAACTCAGAAACAAGAAGATACGATGAACTTTAGAACTTTAACCACGTAATCTACCTCACAAACTTTAAATGCTTAATTATTATAAAATTAAGCTAAATAATTTTTTCGATTATGTAAAATTTGATGTTTTGATTTAATACCTATGGACCGGGATGGGATGTACTGAAGTGTGCTACACTCAGTAACACTATTTGATAATCTTAGTGCTATTTTGAGAATTTACGTTATAGTGCGTGAAGCACAAACTTGAATTGGACAAAGTCCATTTTAACGTGTGAACAAATTACTAAGTAGTTTTGAATAAGCTACTATTTTAAGATCACTAACTAAAACTGAGAATACTATGACGTGATATTATCACGCCACACAGATAACACCAAGTTAACCTTGGTAACTCTGTCGACACTGGGTAACTCTGTCGACACTGTTATCTCTATCCAATAGGATACTAGAGAACCACGTGTCCGCAAGTATAAAAGGAGCTTGCACGCTCAACTACCAACACTTTTTGGTCCCTGATAACTTCTGAATTAAAATCAAACTCCCGTATTGCCCCCTTGCTCAATCTCAGCTTACTTGAGATATTTCTCTAACTTAGCATATTTTGTGACTTGTTCTTAACTAAGAACTCTCTAAGTCATAAATTATTAACTTAGCACAAATTTGGAAATCAGGTAAGTTCAACTTAACTACTCTAAGTTATAATTTAACATCTCTTAAACTCTATCTAAGTTACAAGTTAACTTAGAATATTTCAACCTGTGCTAACTTGTACTATCTCAGTCTTAATAACTTTAACTATTCTATCCCTTCATGCTCGGTTCATATTTGATGCTGTTTAACATAACTTATTAATTCATATTTGCATTTAACGTTCTTTAATACTTAACTATATACCAAGAGTAGAACTAGGGGTTGAACTCTCAAGTTATACATGTGGTCCCGCGATTAACCCCGTCGTTTAAGTATCTAATGTACGGACCAGCATTATAGTGTCAATTTCATAAATTAGTCAGCAAACCAA
>NW_027453230.1:0-14522 GCF_964194025.1 Convolutriloba macropyga | reverse complement strand
GTTTCGGCGTGATCTAAAACTCTCTCAATCACCATTTCAAGCAGCTGAATTCAATTGGCGGAAATTTAATAATAAAAGTCAAATGAAAAGTGCGCCGAATTTGGTGCCATTTTTTACTTTAAAATCTTAATAGGTGTATATGTTAACCTCTTATGTGGTAATTTGAAGCCCACTAGGAATTTCTTAGTCCCATTTAGGCTCCCCCCCCCGACTGAAGCAGGTTGCAATTGATTAGAGCTCCCACTAGTCGTTCAAGAGCAATTCTTCCGACCTTTAGTCGGTTATGTTTTTTAAAAGACTTTTTCCACGACCTTGAGCTTTTGAAATGGGATAACAGGTAAAGATTGGCGGGCACTAAGTTGCAAATGAGGACCTCAGCTGGCCTTAGTAGCCTTCAAGGTGCGTAATGTGCTGAAATTGCTGTAAGGCCTAAATTCAAGGTGAAAATGTCAGTTTTCACTGTTGAGCCCTGAATGCAGCAATTTCTTCTCTTTTTATCATCTTTTTAAAGTTTAATGTTATACTGGTTATTTTGAGCAGAAAGCAAGTTTGTTCATGACTTGAATTTTGACTTCTTTCTATTCGAGTTTTACCTCCGTTTTTGATTGTTGACTTCTGTTTTTGAACATTGAACTTTAACAATAGCTTAGTTTATAATGTATAGCAATTAGTAACAGTCTGTAATTCAAGGTGAAGAGGTCAATTTGAGAAAGTTTGATCCCCTTTAACTACCTACCCCGCCCCACCCCCCAAAAAAACTACCCCCACACGTACCTAGCACCCCCCCCCAACGTACCTCTACCTCCCCCCCCCCCCCCCCCCAAAGTGCCTACCCCCCTTCAACCCAACGTACCTACCCCCCACCTACCTACACCCCTCACCACCACCAACCTGCCCCCACCAACAGCACCTACCCACAACCTTGAACTGAAGAAATTTTAACGCTTTTATGTTATATTGGTCTACTATTTTTGGTATTTCTAGTGTTTTTTTTCGATATTCTGATTTTGTCCAAGTTAGGGTAGAGATTATTTTGCACGACGATTCGAGTCGTTTCCGGTATTCTACCGGCTATGTTTTTTTTAGCAGAAAGCAAGTTTGTTCGTGACTTGAATTTTGACTTCTTTCTATTCGCGCTTTACCTCCGTTTTTGATTGTTGACTTCTGTTTTCGAACATTGGACTTTAACAATAGCTTAGTTTGTAATGTATAGCAATTGGTAACAGTCTGTAATTCAAGGTGAAGAGGTCAATTTGAGAAAATTTGATCTCATTTAACTACCTACCCCGCCCCCCCCAAAAAAAAACTACCCTCTCCCCCCACGTACCTACCCTCCCCTTCCCCCCCCCCCCGTACCTACCTACCCCCCCCCCCCCCCCACCCCACGTACCTACCTACCCCTTCCCCCCACGTACCTACCTACCCCCCCCACAACGTACCTATCCCCCACCCCACCTACCTACACCCCCCCACCACCTACCTGCCCCCTCCTACAACCCCCCCCCCAACCAGAACCTACCCACACCCCTGAACTGAAAAAATTTTAACGCTTTTTATGTTGTATTGGTCTGCTATTTTTGTTATTTCTAGTATTTTTCTCGATCTCGATATTCTGACTTTGTCCAAGTTAGGGAAGAGATTATTTTGCACGGCGATTCGAGTCGTTTCCGGTATTCTACCGGCTATGTTTTTTAGCAGAAACCAAGTTTGTTCATGACTTGAATTTTGACTTCTTTCTATTCGAGCTTTTACCTCCGTTTTTGATTGTTGACTTCTGTTTTCGATCCCATCTAAATTTGATCCCATTTAACTACCAACCCCCCCCTGGATAACAGGTAAAGATTGGCGGGCAACCCCCTGCAAATGAGGACCTCAGCTGGCTTTAGTAGCCTTCAAGGTGCCTAATGTGCTGAAATTGCTGTAAGGCCTAAAGGTTTTCAACATTTTTTTGTTACGATTTTGGTATTTTTTTGGTATAAATTGTTTTTTTTATCGTTTTTTTTTAATTTTTTAACCATTTTTTTAGCCTAGGGGGTCAGGTAACCTTCTATAGATTTTGATTTTAGGTTACTGCATAGTTGCTAGGGCAATGGAATCGTTTTATACTTTTTAGTATCACGAATTTAGCAACTATTATATAAATTTTGATTTTTTCAAATTATCTGTAAATTATTCGTACCAAGTTTATCGATTTCTTCTGGAGACAATGAAATTCTGAGATAATTCATATCTCGAGATTTTTGTTCTGAGAATTTTAATATCACGAGGATATTGTTATGAGAATATTAAGAATAATAATATCACGAATCTCAGCCTTATTTGAAAAAAATTACAATTGTTAAAATTTTTAGTTTTTGTCGTTTTTGATCGATCTTTAAGGGCCCGTGAAACTATTTTATGGTTTGCAGAAGAGTTGCTGGACCTATATGAGAGAATTTATGGTTTTGAACATATTGATATCGCAATGCTTAGAAACTTTCACTGCGTTTTTGCAAATTTTTGTTTTCTAATTTGATTAGTTTTTCTATCTTAGTGGCCATGAAAAACTAATCAAGGATTGTGCATGGCTGCTGATCAGTTACAGTAGTTCTCAGGTGTCAATTCTTTTGGATTGTTTTTCGGACTTACCCTGCTTTTTTTTGTAAGATGTTTTCACACATTTTTCCATGTTTTTGGTCTTTCAAAACGAGATGAACAGGCAACGCCCAGTGGTCATTGAATTTGATTAGAGGCACGTAGCTGGCTTTAGTAGCTTTTATGTTGTTAGAGTGGTGAAGCTTATAGAAAGGCCGTAATGCAATGTTAAAAGGTCAGTTTTAGAAGATCACAAAATTGTGCAATAATTGTTTTTCGAGTTTTTGTTTGCTCAGTCTTAAATTTTATGCCTTATTTTATTTTAATTACTTATGTGACCATTTTTTTTAGCTACATGTTTTTGTAGTGGATTCAATCAAATTTAAAAATAATACTAATTTCCTGAATATTTTCTTGAATATTTTGTTTTTTTTTTTAGCTTCAGGGGAATATGTTTTGAATATTTTTTTGAGCTTCAGGGGCCAGAGAGCCTCTTCGAGTGTTTCATAAAAGGTTACTGCATAGGTTATAGTAGTGACAATGTAATGTTTTTCAACTTTTTAATGTCATAGGTTTGTAACTTTTTTTGATGAAATTGTCGATTCTTGTTTTTTGAATGTTTTTGTCATTCTTTTTTAGTTTTTAGGCCCTAGGGGCCGGGAAATTTCCTCTAGGACTTGACAATTTGTTACTGCATAGTTTCTAGTGACAATGGAATGGTTTTAACGTTTAAATATTACGAATTTCAGCAACTATTTGATAAATTTTGATTTTTTTTTTCAAATTATCTGAAAATTATCATCTTCGAGTTTAGCAATCTTAATTGATAAGTGGACATTCCGGACTTGAAATAGGGCAACTGGAGACAATGAAATGGCTCTGGAGACTTTAATGTCACGAATGGGGCAGATTGCAATAAAATTTATTTTAGTTTCCGTTTTTTGAACTTTTTTTTACATTTTCCGAGTTCATCGATCTTCAACGTCCAATGAAACTTTGTAGGTCTTGAAGATGGATTGCTGGAAAGATTTGAGAGACAAGAAAATGGTGAAATTTAGAGACTTTCAATAAACTTTGCTTTTTTCAATATAAAGAGAAGAGTTGTCAGATTTCTCAAGTTTTTGTGTTTTGTGGCCAATAAAACCCTTTCAAGGCTTGTGCTTGGGTAAATGGGAGCAAGAAAATGGTGTCTGAACAAACATTCGTTTTCATGCTAGTTGTTTTTTGTTCACATGCGGCATTTTGAATTTGATTTTTCAGTTTTATGATTTTTTGATCGGATTTTTTCTAAATGGTTTTCCCAATCCTCGTGACTTGTTTCACTATCAATATGACTTCTCTCTTTATTTGACTTTTGCTTAATATAATTGGAGGAAATGAGGTGAATTGCGAAGTCTTCAATCAAAGTCTTAATCAATCAGCTTGTCTTAGTCAATTCTGAGTACCTAATTCCTAAGTTTTAATCAATTAAAGTCATTGCAACAGTTAGAAGAAAAACCAATTTTTAATAATTTCTTTGGTTTCATAGTTTTCATTGGTGTTAGACTACTATAGTAGTACATGCACATTTCAGGTAAAAATTACCTGCATTTGCAGGTACGTGCTGGTAGTGTGCAGGAATGCCAAAACACATGCACAGCTCAGGTAAATTTACCTTAATTTTTTTTTTTAGGTGAATTTACCTGCACGTTTTTTATAGTGTACAGGTCTACTAAGCTGTCGCAGTCATTTTCTGGCAATATGCCATTTATGTTATATTTTTTTGAAATATCGCGTTCGTTTATCGACTGTGGCTTTTACAATTAATTCTTTCGATTACTACAGGGAAACAAAACACAAACCAAGCTGCAAATTAAACCTGAGCCTGACTGTGATGACGTAAGAGAGGTTGAAGCTGTCTCTGTATCCAGCAGCCGGATCTCTAACAGGGCAGTGAAGCGTCCAGCTGTTGTAGAACAAATAATATCAGATGACGATGGCGATGATTACGACAAAGATACAGTTGATCAGAGTTATCAGCCCGTGCGCACTTCGAAAAGGACAACGGGGGCAACTGATGAGCAAAGTGAAAACGTCTTCAGTCGCAGAATGTCAGCTGCAATGCGGAACAACGCAAGCGCAGCAACATCTTCGGCACTATTTTCTGGATCGCAGAGAAGTGGAGCTTCCGGAAATCAAGCAAAATTGGCCAGACGATTCTAGCTGACCAATTTGCACTAAATTGAATGTATAATATTGACTAATGAGATTTGTTGCTTGAATTAATTTGCTAAAAATGACGTCATGTCTTCTTAGTTTTTTTTCAAATTTTTATTTTAATTTTTAGTTGAGTTCGTTTACTTTGCAGGACTTGATTGATTGTTAACTTTTATTTAAGGAAATAAGGTCAAGCGAGTGTGTATTTTTAAGAGCAGCTAATAGAAGCAGCATTAAGTCACAGATTAATCAAAATATAACATCTCAGCATTCAATGAAATCAAGAAAATTCTTCTTTGGTCTGTGTTTCTTACTATCTTTTTGATACTGCAGATCTAAGAAGCTATTGCGGCTATTTTTCGGCAATCTGCCAGCTATATTTTTAATAGCCGCACAGCGATAGCTGGGGCTATTATTGGCCTTCTCTTGGTTTTTTTACGACT
Source organism: Convolutriloba macropyga (assembly GCF_964194025.1). NCBI lineage: Eukaryota > Metazoa > Xenacoelomorpha > Acoela > Convolutidae > Convolutriloba > Convolutriloba macropyga. The sequence goes on along the minus strand of NW_027453230.1, from coordinate 9,309 downwards.
CGAAGAGGAGTATTGGTTTTCTTAAGGTTTTTTTTTTACGGGAAGTACTATTCGTTCAGACGCTATTTTGACCTAAAAGTGAAAGTGATTAAAATTGCCGTGTGAACTAATTTTTTCTGAGCGAGAGAAGTTTCTTGATCATGCGCCGCGTTTAATGAATGACTTTTTGACTTTGAAAAGTAGTTTTTGACTGAATGGCACATAGATAACCGTTTTTAGCCGTTTTTTCGTCTAAGTGGCCCAGTTTTTTTGCTTGTAATTTGATTTTTTGTGGAAATAATTCTTATTCGATGCTATATTGAAATGTCAACCTCGAAAATTGATACCACAGTGTTTTGCAGCGCCTTAAGATGCGTTTCAAGTTCCAAATTGGCACATAATTCTTAATTTTTTAGTTATTTTTTGGCTTTTTTCTATTAATTTCTTCATTTTTGGATCTTTTAACCGTCTTTTTTGTCAAAAATCCATTAATCTGACAACTTCCTTTTGATAATTCCTATACTCAACGCCTCTTTCTACCTCGATGTAATTTTGTTTTATAAAATTGTACATATGAGAATCTAATTTTGGTAGATTTTTTCCGACTTTTCAATTTTTTGTTTGCATTTTGGTTTTAATTGCTAGAAATAGTCTTTTTTTGCAACATGATGGACTTTAATTTTGTTTCAATAAAAATTCAATCATTTTTTGGCGTTAAGTTTTTGAAAAATAGTTAAAACTTTTTCACAAATGCAGTCTTAAAAGTTTTTTGACCATTTTTTTGCAAAATGTTCCGATGTTTCGTATTATCTATTTTCCAATTTTTTAGTTCTCTTCAAGAGGATAGATCTTTGTATTGGATGGCTCGTTATCTGTTCTATGTCTCGAATACTTAATAATGAAATGTATTCGTTTTTCTTGATTTTTTTAAATTTGATTTTTAACTTTCGAAAATCCAGAATGTCATTTTGTTACGGTGTTCCTTACATTGTTTCCATATTCTTCACATTCTAGTTAGTATCATTCTAGCTTCGGGCTGGCACCTACAATTATTTTCGGTATATTGATTTTGTCAGTTGTTAAATAATTGAATGATTTCAGCTTTTTCGTAGATTTTCGTCATTTCTCTGTTTTGCAATTGATTTCATTCAACATAAGGCAGTACTGAGAGTCTGCTAGCAAGATTTTTCCAAAACATCCACTTTTTAATGGTTACTGCCACTTTCTTCCGGCCTTGGCTTTAATTTAAACGATTATTTGCCTTTGAATATTCCTCTGCCTCTTATGTCTGAGTGCTGAATTAGTATGAGATCATGTTGTCTAGCGTATGTACAAGGAAGAAGTATATGCTCTTTTTTTCTTAATTGAAGTGATTAGAAGTGTAATTGTAGTGGTTTTCTGATTCTAACTTTGAGCATTCTTTTTTGAAAAGATTTAACTTAGTTTCTAAGATTATTATCTGCCGTTTGCTTTCGCGATCTTTGAGATTAGAATCTTGAATTAATTATTTGAGGGCAATTGATAGCCCTATCAGCTTTTCAGCCTATCAGTATTTTGACTACGTTAATGATTTCGGACTTTTTTAACGTTACCAAACGTTTTCAATAATATAAAAATTTGCTGCGTTTCATTTCTCTTGGTGACAGTGGTTTAAGTGACCAAATTTTAGATCAGACTTGGGGAGGTAATGAGTTAATAATTTAATACAAATGGTAATGGCTCCCGCTGCATTTACGGTTTTGTTTGTGAAGTTCTGACGCTTCGAGTCGCTTCCGGAGGTCTTCCGGCTATGTTTTTTTATTTCGTCGTCATGATTTTTGTTACGACCATATGACGTCACAGCCACTTTTTGTTCATTCGTTCATGCAATTTCAACTATAACCCAAGAAGTCTAGTGGTCTATTAAAGGACTGATGGTCGATCTGTCTATTTTATTTCTAGAGTTATTTCAATTCATGTAACACCACAAGCGTCTATCGCGACTATTTTCCGGCAATCTGCCAGCTATGTTTTTTTACTGTTTGTTTGATTTTTTGTACTGGATTTTTTCTAAATAATTTTCCCAATCCATTCATAGTTAATTCCAGGCCTAATTTTTTGTTTGAAACAAATTTCCATTTCTCGCTAGTGGTTATTTGCTCACATGTGGCATTTTGACATTGATTTTCTGTTTTTTTTTTTTAATTTTTTGGTTTGATTTTTTGGAAATGGTTTTCCCAATTCACTCATAGTCCATTCTAGGTCTTATTTTTTTGTTTAGTCAATGAGAATTCTTTGAATTGTTCGTCAGGACTTGTTCTGCTATGTTTTTTATTTCGTCAAGATATTTGTTACGACCATATGACGTCAGAACCACTTCAAATCTGCTTTTTGTTCATTCGTTCAAACAATTTCAACTGAAGTGCGTGCTTGACTTCATTTTTCGCTCTTATTGGAACGAGTTTTTTTGTGTTCATTCGCGTGATTAGATTTTTGGTCACACGTGACTTACCTCGCTCTCAAAAATGACTTCCTCACTTTCAAATTGACTTTTATTTACTTTAATTCAAAAAGATAAGGCCAAGTGAATGTGTGTCACTCTAAATGAAAGTTATTTGAGATCAGCTAATAGAAGCAGCAATAACTTATGCAGATTTTTAATCAAAATATATCAGATCAGGCTTCAATGAAAAGACGAATTTTTTTGGTCTGTTTTGTGGCAATCTGCCAGCTATGTTTAAATTTTTGTTGGAATTTTAGCTAAATTTGTTTACTTTACAGGACTTGATTGAGTGTTTGTCAAATTGATGATTGATTTAGAAGCCAGTCCAACTCAGGTGGTGACTTGTAGTTCGAGTAGTATGCTGCTCTAATAACTCAAGAGAGTGCTATGGGGTATATTTTATGTAGTTTTTAAAGAGGAGCTTAGAAAACTTGAAGTTCGGCTCTTCGATTGTTACTTTTAATTTGGCGGCAAGAGTTGATTTTGTAATTCTACTTTGTCTCAAAAACGCCCCAGGTTTGTTGTCCGGAAAAGATAATTGATCATGCATGAAAGCATAGTTAACATGTAAACAGTTTTATCTGCACAACTTTTTTTGCTCAATTTAATACTTTTTAGCTAGTTCTCCTCTCTAATTGCTACTTTCTGTTTTCTTTCTAAATCGAAGTTAATGCGCCATTTGGAGGAGATGAACTAATAAAATTGCTGCCAGTTTTGCGGACCTTTTTCGCGAGTAAAATTTTGTTGATAAATTTGAAGGGGCTTCCGATAGTTTTTGCAATATCTTTACTGTGCATCCTGTATATTAAACCCGTGAGCTCTAAAATGCGACAACATTATACCATGGTTAAGGGGCCTTTCAGTGCGCATGTTTAAGAGCCGCAATGAGCGGCATGGTTAAGCAAACATATCGAAAGAGAGGTCATTGACCTAAAAGTCTCAAAGCAAATGGGTGAGAACCGAACCCGGAACAAAAGACTGCTAGTCAGGTGCAGCTACCACGAGGCTCTGAGGGCTCGAAAGTATGCTCGTCCACAGTGAGGATTTACTGTTCTGTGTAATACGTGTTTTTGAATTGCTCTCAAACGAAGTTTGCAGCATTCATTGTAAACGTGTCTATGTTCTTTTGCAAGATTTTAGCTTTACAGACTCTGCGCTTCTGTAGAACAATATTTGCTTGCAAGTAATTTTTCTACGCTTTTTTTATTTTTGCTGGATCTCAATTGCTCTCAATCTGAAATTTCTTTATTGATAACGTAAAAGCGATTGTGAAAACAGGTGTTTTGTGGCGGTTATAGCGCAGTTGATAAGATGGAGGACTGATAATCAGAGGGTCGTGAGTTCAAACCCGTGTCGGGTACTTTCACTTTTGTAGCCATAAAATTTCGAATCTAGGCCATCCTGCCTAGCTTTTGCGAACAGTTCTTGTGAGTTTAATCGGTTTATGTTCCCGCATGTGAGTGTGTGTGTTTGGGGGATTAATAATAGCAATTGTTTTTTCTTAGTAGCAACTCTTTTTTCTTGTCTCTCAGACTTTTTTTGTTTTTTTTCAATTTTTGAACGGGGGTTTTCGTATAAACCGATGCAGGTTTTTCTATTTTTTATTGTTGCTCGAACAAGTTTGTGAGCAATCATTTTTTACACTTTCCTTCGTTTTGTCCTCTCTCTCTCTCTCTCTCTCTGCATCTGTTTCTTTTTGTCTCTTTCTCTTCTGTATTTCTTTCGTCTCTCTGTTTCGTTTCTTTTTTTTCCAATCTTTCTTTCTTTATTTCTCGTTAAGTCTTTCATTGTTTCTTTCTCTTTCTCGCAAGAACTGGTAGGTCAAAACAGCATATCCAAGAGCTACAAACAGACTGAATTGGAAAAAGAAATTAGCTGCGTCTCTCCAAGTTTTCTTTTGGTTGAGCCCTGGTTATGTTTTATTATAGCTGCTGATTTTTGGTTCTTTTACCCTTACCCAAAAAAACTGCCATCAAACTAAGTTTTGAGTAATATTCTTCTATTATGTGAAATATCAGTCGCATTTGAGCGCAGTGGCTAACAGCGCTGCTATCTTAAGATGCAGCCTATTATAAAACATGCATTTTGAGTCTCGCTATACAGTCATTTTTAGAGTCCTGATCGGTATGTTTTGCACTCATTATGCATGTCGTATAACCAAAACAAGCGAGCAAATAAAGCCATTGACGAACATAAGGCTGATAGCTGATAAGCGAGGGTCACAGTTTCGCGGCCGAGTTGTTACCGAAATTGGCTACTGTATCCAATACAATCTTTCTGTTCTTTTTTCCTTTTTGATTGTTTCTTATCTCTTTTTTGTTATATTTTTTTTCGTTCGTTTTTTTAATTGTAGGTAGAAGTGGAACTTGAGGGCAACGACTAAAGTTCACATCAAATCGCCGCATAGAGATGAAACCTTGCGTTATACATGGGTTTTGAGTCGCGCGCCATGTCTGCACATATTTCGCGCTCTTTAACCATGCCTCATAGCAAAAACAGGCACGCCAAAAAGGCTATTGTTTGCTGATGTACAATGATTTGCTGATGTACAAAGTGCAGTAGACAATAGCAATGCGTAGCGGTACCGTAAAGGATGGCTGCTTAGTGGGGTCATAGTTGCGGGGCCGAGTTGGTGTCAAAATTGCTTTATTTTTCTTGGTCCGGAATGGGTAAATGTTTTGAATACCCTCCTGTCTGTCTGTCTGTCTTGCTCTTCAGCGTTTATCTCTTTTATTTTTTCTTCTATATAAATTTTAAGTCGCACTTGAGCGCAATGTATAGCAGCGCTCTTAGTTTTTTAACGGACCTTAAACATGCGGCCTTGTGTAATATACACACACGTTTTGAGACGAGCTTTACTGCCATATTTATTCTCCTAATCTGCTCATTAAGTATGCAGCAAATCTTAAACAAGCACGTCAAAAAAACCTTTGACCAAAAGTTTGCCGATGTAGAAAGGGCAGTTGGAAAGCAATACGCTTTGCACCGTAAGAGTTAAGACGTATGGCTGTTAAGCGAGTGGCAATTGGTTCTCGCCCTGAGACTTTGCAGTAAATGGCTACCATTTTCTTGTGGCAAAAATGATTAATTTTTAATACACTCCTGTCTGTCTTTCTTTCTCTGCTATTCTTTTTGTTAACCCTCTTTATTTTTTTCATTTTATCGTATAAAATTTGGGAAGCTCTTGAGCGCAGTGATTAACAACTCTCCTATTACGTTTTTTAATTGTCCTCAAACGTACTGCCTAGTGTGATACACACCAAGCGAGCCAAAAAAGCCAGTGACCAAAGTTTGCTGATGTTCAATTTTCAATGTACAGTAGCCATAGGCATCAGTAGCGTAACGGATAAGACATATGGCTGTTTTTTATCCTCCTGTTTAGCTTGCCTTCTTTCTATCTATTTAATGTTTATCTTTTTTGTTATTTTTGTTCTTTATAGCTTAAATAAAATGTGAGTTGTGCTTGAACGCAATTTTTTAGCAGCGTTCCAATTTTGCCTTTTTGAGCGCTCCTTAAACATGGAACCTAGCGTAATACATGCGTTTTGAGACGAGCTCTACTGCCATATTAAGACTTTAATCTGCTCTTTTTTGAGCTTATTAGGCATGCTTCATGGCAAAAACAAGCGAGTCACAAACGCCATTGTCAAGAAATTTGCTGATGTAGAAAAGGCAAAAGACAATTGCAATACGCATCTGTAGCGTAAGTGGTAAGAACTATGGCTGTTAATCGAGGGGCAAGGGTTTGCGCCCGAGTTGGAGCCAAACCGAAAGCTTAACTTCTCTTAAACCTTCCATCCTTTAAATGATTTTCATGTAATTTCTCGGGCCCGTTACTTTGAATCGGTTACATATTTTTTTACGCTATAGAAATCAGACAGTTTTGGGGAAACTACATTTTAAATCTTAAGCTTTAATTGGCATAACAGAAACATGTGGCGTGATAGCCGAGAGGTAAGGTGTGTGGTTCACACGCCAATGATTGAGGGATCAATCCCCTGCTTCCGTGAAGCTGTCTGTGTGAGGATGAGCTCTTACTTAACCATAGCTTCAGATTGACCATAGCCTGACCAATGTTGGCGGCAATGATGGTACCACGTGAAAGTTTCAGACGCAAAAAAGTGGCTATAGTCACCAAAAAAAGAGCAATGCTGCTCATGAAAAAATCCGTCTGAAATGTGGGGAATAATAAGAAAAAAAGGCAGCTGAAAACAGGCTACTGTAGGCCTAATGCTGTTCCACTGCGATTACGCAGAAACCACAATTATTATTATTATTATTACATCAATGAGCAGCGAAGGCAGACGACACAAACACGTTTATGTTATAATTTACATTGTGAATGAAATTGCGCTTGCCCTTCTCATCTGACGATTAATTTGGTCACTTGAGAACTTAAATTTGCGCCGACCGCGGACCAATAGAAATTGTTTATTTTTCGTTTGAACCTCAAAACAACAAGGGTTTTCCAACAAAACTTGTGGGGCGGGTAACTATGAGCAAAAATGTTAGTTTTCAGTTAAATTATCAAATCAGTGGGTTGCATTTCGCAATTTAAGAAGACAGTGTTTTTTGAAGTTTTCTCTAAGCAATTAAATTATCTGGGAATGAGAGATTTTGGATCTTTTCTGCTAGCGCCCCCCAGCCTTATATAGCCGTTAAATTTTGCACCCCCCAAAATCTAAGTTTTCGCGAATTGTAAGAGCGATATTTGCATTTCATTGAAACAAGAGTGTCTAGGTAGATTGAAGGCACTTTTAGAGTAGTTGCCTTTAGAAGTTTTAAAAAATCAAGCCCTTATTGTAGCCGATAACACCAAAAATGATCTATTACAGAAATTTTTTTTGATGCTTACGTTATATGCAACAAATTTTGGTTGAATACGTAATACTTTCAAACCATAGTTGTGCTAGCTTTTAGTAAATGCATATTGCTCATATATGTTCACGTATAAGATTACTTAGCTTTAACAATATGTTTACACATTTATAAATGGGGGGTGCCTAACTAAGCGGGGGGGGGGGGCTAGCAGAAAAGATCCGAGATTTTTTGTTTGCTTTTGTTCTTCGTTCTGACAATTTTTGTTAATGAACAGGAATGAAAATTGTGCTGGTTGAAGTTCGTTTCAATTTATCACAAATAATATATGATAACGGTTTCCACCATTAAAGAAACTCTTTATCACGCTTTCCCAATATCTGGTTTAATACTAAAAGTGAACAGTTATGCAATTTCAACTATTGTTGGAATAACAATTTGCTCAACTCATCAGTTATATAAGAGAAATAAGTCAATTAACTCCTTTGTTGGACATCTCTTTATAGAATCTTAGTTAATCGCTAAGTTCTCATCAATTGGAATCTTGAACAGATCAATTTGTCCCTTGTCTTTGACTGTGAGTTCGTTTATTTCCCCATGGTGATAACAGCCGATCAACAACGTTCATTATTTTGCTTGTTTTCCTGCGTAACAGCACTATGTGAAAACTTGTTTTTACTTAGACTGAAACGCTCGAAAAGACTATTACAAAGTTTCGAAACAAAATTTTAAAATCATTTTTTCTTGGGACAACAACACTAAAGAAGTGTTTTCCGAACAACACACGAGGGTTAACCTATCTTGTATATTGATTGCATAGATGTCTATAAATCTGCTAGCATATGTCAAATAAAGATGTTGAGCAAAATGGGTCCATCAATAAATTTTTCGAAATCCTCCATCTCGTGAAGGTTGTTAGATATAGAATTTGCGTGTAAACATGAATAAAAACAGCGTAGAAAAAAAAATGTTTTGCTGATTGGTAGCGCTAAAAATTGACTTGTTTGATTTTGTTAAAATCAATATTTTATTGAAACTTGCTTTGAGTTCGAAGTAAAACTCTGCTTAATTAACAAGTAACTGTGAGTAGTAGTAGTAGTTCAGGCTTCTGCAATGCACGGGTTGAAGCACCCTTATTGATCGTTGTAAATGAGATAGTTTCGAAATAGGGTTACAGTTTTTGCACAGGCAGCAAATTCTCCAAGTGCACATGTCAATTTCGTTAAAACTTCTAAAAAAGAATTTCCAATAAATGTCGCTGATCTGATATTTTATATTTTTGTTGTCTGTAAGGTCTGTGTGTTTGTTGACAATATTATAGAGATAGGCTGTTCTCGACCAGAAATTTTCGTCGCTTTTGAATAATCGTTTTTTTCGTAAGTTTGATTTCACATTTCGCGCCTTGTCTCGTCCGATTATTGTTGTTGAAATGTATATACTTTTCTATGACAATGTTGTATTTATTGTTTATGAGATCACATAGTAGTAATAAGCTGTGAAGTTCGAATTAAAAAGATAGAGGTAGAATTTTCAGTTTGATTAAACGTTCTGAGAAATGGACAGATAAAAGCAGCTCTTTCGACATTCCGGTTTAGGATTCAAGAGATGAAATATCAGAGCTGTAGGTCTCTCACACAAGCGTTTTTTGAACTAATGAGAGGTGAAGGTGAATTGATTTTTCAGTCCCATTTTTTTTGTTTTCTTGCACTGGTAATCAGAGACCGGGTGCGTCTAATCAAACTCATATACTGTGAAAATGACCCAAAGAGCTAGAAAATGGTCTTAGACTAACCCATCCAATATTTATCGCGTGCGTGGTGACTTCTTTTCATAGACCGAGTTCTCGGTTATGGCAGTATGTATTTTGAACTGGGAAGACTTGTGCGCTACAATCTTGGGGTCTTTCCCATGATAGCCCTCATCTTAGGGGTCATATAACCTAACGCCCCAATTATGTTAATTATCGAGGAGGGGTGGCTGTAATTTCGTGTGGGGGATATAATGGGAAAGACCCCAAGCTTGCAGCAAAT
>NW_027453229.1:0-13055 GCF_964194025.1 Convolutriloba macropyga | reverse complement strand
CCCCACCCTTGACGCCGGCGTTGCCTTTGCCCGCGCCACGACCACCACCCTTGCAGCCGGCGCCACCCCGCCCTCATCCCCGCCCCCAGCCGCGCGCATGCCCTTGCCTTTGCCCTTGCCCACACCCTCGGCCCTGGCCCTGCCCCTGCCCCTGCCCTTACCCCCGCCGCCTCCCACACCGCTGCCGCCACTCTAGGCCGGCCAGGCTCCAGCCCCGGCACCCGGCCCTTGCCCCTGACGCTGCCTCCATGCCTGCCTTCGCTCTCGTCCAACCCCCTCCCCCCCCCCCCCTTGGCGCCGTGCTCCTCTGATTGCTCCATTCAACTCTTGTTGAATGGCCCTGCCCCTTGCTGGCCTTTCACACGTACCATGTCGTTCCCTACGGCTGTCCAAAGGCTTCCCACCCCCCACCCACCCACACCCTCCGACCGCCCCCTCCTCACCTCCCAGCAGGGCCTTCACCCCTCCTCAGCTCTCCGCCTCCTGCACTCCCCGCCCCCTCCGCTTCCTTGCACCCATGCGCACGCCCCAACCACAGCCCATGCCTTGCTTGCCTTCAAACCCCCGCGTCTCAACGGTATCTTCCCTTCCCCTCCCTGGCCCCCGGGGGGATTCCCTGCTTGCCACCACAGGCGTGTTTGTCGGCCACGCCGGACAGCCTCAGGGAGCAGCCACACAGCGTCCCCTCTCTGCTACCCCACGTGGAGCGGCTGCTGCTTACGACGGACGCACAGAGCCTCGCCGCCTGGGTGCTTGCCCGCCTCGTGGGCTTCGTCCCCACCTGGCACCAGCGGCCTGCGGAGGGCAGCTCCCCCCAGTCAGCACTGCTTGGCTCACACCCTGAGGTGTGCACTCAGGAGCAGGTCAGCGCCCCCCCCCCCCCCCCCCCCTTCCTCCCCTGGGCACCGCCCCTCTCCCTTCCACCGTTTTCTCTCCCGCGAAAAATGAGAATCGGGGTCACTTGATGTCTGTCCCTGAAGACTGCCAGGCAAGGCTGTCGTGGCTGCCTGTCCCCCACCCCACCCCTCCCCTCCCCTCTTGCTCTCAGCGCTGGCTGGGCCTTTCCACCCAGCCCAGTCGGTTCCCCTCACCCTCACCCTTCCCGTCGCCGTCGCCTCTCAGCCCCCCCCCCCCCAACCCTCCTTCCATCCGACGTTGTCATCCCCTTTCCCCTCGCGGTCCTCCTGCTTGCTGCGAGCGCTTACCCGCCCTTTCACAGCCCTCCCCTCCGTCTTCCACAGCTGTGTGGGCGACGAGACGCACTGCACGCCCGCCCTCCGAGTTCGTTGCCCGTCCCGTCCCCGCCGCCAACCCACCCCGCCTTTGTGCTCTGACTCCGTCTGGCTCAGCCCGGCGAGTGTCTGAGACTGGCAGTAAAGTCATCCCGGGCTCCCTCCCGGCCCTGACCTTCAAGCATCGCCCTACCTTGGCTGGGCCCCGTGCTCTTCTGATACACACACACACACACACACATAGACAGGCAGGCAGCCTACAGGTGGAACGACAGACACATGCACAGACAGACGGAAGGACGGACGGACACGCACGCATGCAAGCCGATTTTCGGTCCCCCCGCAGTTGCTGCCGCAGCCTCGCTCGCCGGCCCATTGTACAGTTGCCGGTTGCCCTCACTCCGCCCTTCACCTGCAGGTGGTCTCTGTGGGCCCAGACGCAGCAGAGAGGGACGCCGTGGCAGCGCTCCACGCGCTTTGGTCCACCGAGGCCGCGGACTCGGCGGGCGAAAGCATGGCTGTGTTTGGCTGCCGCCCGATCTCCCCAGAGGACACAGCGGATTGGGCAAACGAGCCATTGGACCTATCTGTGGGCACCTCTGGCGCGTGGGACCGCGACGCCGAGGCCGATGAAGTCTTTGCAGAGCTTGCCCCGCCGTACAATCATCCGAATTGGTCCGGTCGAAGGGTGCTCGCGGCTGCCGCCCTCGAGTTTCTGCTCGCGGTAATCCGGCCACGGCCGCGCCCCGGGCCGCGCCCCCGGCCCCCGGCGGAGGGCAGCGGGCGTCATCGCTTGGGCGAGATCCCAAACGGGGAGTCACCGACAGACGCGGATCTGCTGGTGGACACTGTGGCGGCCGAGCTGAGGCCACTCAGGACCAGGGAGAGGGGTGGGGCAGAGGGCAGCAGTGACCCCCCCTCCCGGTGGGACGCTGGGGAGTGCCCCGACGTGGGAGACTGCCTGGGAGCGCACGGCGAGGTGGAGTGGGAAGCGAGGGATAGCGCGGGCGAGGATGTCCGGGGCGCCGCCAGCAGGTATTTCGAAACCCTTTGTCTGATCAGCCCGGCCGTGCTGTGACTGTTGGACAGAGGTTTTCTGCACCCCCCCCCCCCCCCTTTTACCTTCCTCTTACCCCTTTCCCCCGGCAGCACTGTCCGTACCGGTCTTTCTCTGCCTCTTTCGGCCCGCCCGCACGCCCGCCTGACGGCCTCTCATTGCTTTGCCACTGTGTCATTCTGTGGTATCGCTAAAATCGGCAGAGACATGCTTGGACTGCTGAACTCCAGCAATAACCCCCCTCCCCTTCCCCCCCCCCCCCCCCCCCCCCCGGGGGGTCCTCAGCCTCCCTCCCTCCCTGCTGGCCGCCATGCGGAGTGACCCTTGGACGATATCTGCCCTTCAGGGACGCTCCGCCGGACGCCATAGAGCCCACGGCGGCCGACGCGACCTCCGAGCACCGCCGCCCCTCGACCCCGAGCTCTTCCGGTTCCGCCCTCAGTGGGCCAATCATCGTGGGTTTGTGCGATCCGATGCTGAGTTTTGCGGAGCCTCCCTTCGCACCTCAGTCTCTGCCGCCTCCTTGGCCGTCCAGCATCCGCCAGGGGCTCGACCCCGAGGTGGTGGCGGACGGTTTCTGGCAGTCCGTCGGGCAGGGCAGCGCTTGGATGCGTGGCCAAGCAGACGGCGGCAACGATGGCGAAAGCAACAGGCAGTGGCTGGCAGAGACGGTGGGCGACCTTTGCGCAGAGCTGGTGGCAGCAATGGCAAAGGACACGGAGGCCCGGGAGCAGGCGCTGTCGTCGCTGCTCGACTGCCTGCTGGTGACCGGCAGCCCCGCGGCGCGCTCGGCTGCGCTGCAGGGAGGGGCTCTCGAGGCCGCGGTGGTCATTCTTAGGACGGAGCTTGCCAACGGAGGACCCGGTGAGCTGTCCATCACCCCCTTCCCAGCCCTCACCCTCTCAATGCCCTGCTGGCCCTCTTGTGTGTCTTTGCCGTTCCGCGTCCCATCCCCCCCCCCCCCCCCCCCTGGCGGTTCAGCTGCTCTTCCCGTCGTCCCTCCCTGCCCCATCCCTGCGCTCTGCCCTCCACCCTCCCCCTCCCCCTCCCCTTGGCCCCACTGCCCTGCAATTCACCTCCACTTTTCCAGTTCGACCGCTTCACCTCTGCTCAGGCCTGCCCTGGCTTCCTTTTCCCTGTCTCTCTCCTGTCACCGTCCCTTGTGGTTGTTTTCCCCGTCAGCCACGGCACCGGGTGTGAATCAGCTGCTGCGACACGAAGATGCCTCCCTCCCCTACCGCTCTGTGAGCTGTGGGGAGGGACACTTCACGACAGAAAACGGCCGGGCGCCGGGTGTCGTCGGGACCACGTCCGGGGTCAGCTCTGACGGTTTTCCTTCGTGTCTCACTTGTCAGGGAGGAGCGGCACCTGGGACGGGGCAGTGTGTGCCGGGCAGGCGGCGTCATTGATGTGGCAGCTCGCCTTTATGGTGCGACCGGACGTGTCTTGCCCTGTATGCATCCCCATGGCCTGGCTGCAGCAACACCCCACCAACTCCCCACCGCAAAGTTCGATCCATTCCTCGTATATCCCCCCCCCCCCCCCCCCCCCCCCCCCGCGCACGCCCCTCCTCCCCCTTCCCTCAGGTCATCCATCCGCCCGTCCGTCTGACTGTCCGTCTGTCCGTCTGCCCGTCCGTCTGTCCGTCCGTCCGTCTGTCCGTCCGTCTGTTCGTCCGTCCATCCGTCCGCCATTCCGTCTGTATGTCCATGCATGCATTCTGTCTGTCTGTTCCTCTGTCTGCCTGCCAGCACAACAATGCGCACACACCATGCACACTTGCACCATCGCCTCATGCGTGCTCTGAATGCCATGCCCCACGGCAACGATCCTGCTGCCTTTGCAGGAGCCGGAGGCACAAGAGTTGCTGCGGAGGCTCGGCGCCGTGCCGGACCTTGTGCTGCTCCTTCGCCTGCCAGGGATGCAATGGGCGGAGCAGCGCTCGGACGCTGCCGGGATGCTGATGACACTGGCAGAGTCTGACGAGGGCCGCATGATGGTAACCGCCTCGCTCGTCCCAACTCACACGGCCACGCTGCACAGCACCGTTCCGGAGCTGGTTTGGGCTTATTGCCCTTTCCTTGGACGAGCTTTTCCCCGGCCCCTATTTCTTTGCTGTCGTCCGCCCCTTTACTCTCGAGCCTCACTCTCCCTTCAGGCATGTTTTGTCCTCTCTCAAACCCCGCATCCCCAGGGCCATGCCGTGCCTCTCCGCTTGCGTTTTTCGTCTCGTCTTCCTGGCCTCGACTTTCATTCCCTCCCCCTCCTCTCAGTACCTACCGCTGCCACCCCTTCCCTTCCCACTCCCTCCTCTCTGCTCCTTTCGACCCGCCATACCTCACCTCTCGCCCCGCCTCTTGCCCTCACCTTGCCTGCAGCACGTCTCTCCTCGCCCTCTCCTTGCACTCCCCACCTTCCCGTCCCCTGTCGTCTCCTCTTCACTTGCACCTTGCCTCCCCTCGCACTGTGTCCTCCGGTCCGCTCTCTTCCCTTGCTCGCCCTCCGCTTTCCTCTTCTCTGCCCTCCTCCTCCCTTGCTCTGCGGTTTACCTCTCTCCCCCCTCCTCTCCCTCGCCCATGGCTCCTGATCTTCCGTCCCTATCTCCGGCACTCCGTCTCGCCTCGATTCCATTCTCTCCCCTTCCCCTCCCCTCCCCTTGCCTGCACAGCGGAGCTGACCCCGACTGCTGTTGCCATGCGCGGCGCAGGTGGCCCAGGCAGGCGCCATCCCTCTGCTTGTTGCGCTGCTCGAGGAACCAACCGAAGGGGAAGCTCTGGTCGTCGCTGGCTGCCTGGCTACCCTCGCAGTCCACAGTGTATCCAACCAGGTCTCGCCCTCTCACACGATGCCCTGCCCAGAGAGTATCGCAAACCCTCCGTCCCCTTCTCTCTGATGGGGGTCCACCTCCCTCCCCCTACTCTTCGACCCGCGGGGCCACCCTCCCTCTCCATCCCGTCCCCCGCATGATGGCCACCACACAGGTCCGTTCCACCCTCCCCTGGACAACCGCGGCCCCGCTCCATACCTGATGTTTCGGCCGTGTCTGGTGTGGTCTGTCGGTCCGCAGGAGGATATTATTCTGTCCGGTGGCCTTCGGAACATTGTCGGTCTCATCCACTGCCCGTGGCCGGCCGCCGCGGAGTGCGCACTTGCCCTCCTCGCCAACCTCTCAGGTGAATGTCAGCTCAGCACTAGTCCTCTGCTTGATGCTGGCTTGTCATGTCGAGGTGAAGTTGCGCTGGGGCGGCAGTGAAACGAGTCGGTGCAGCCGCCTGTCACGGTTGGATGGAAGAGAGGAGAGAGTAATGGCTAATGCCGGCTGAGGGCGGCTGACAGGCGGAAGCCATGTATAGGGAGGCACACACACACACACACACACACACACACACATACAGACGGACGGACGGACGGACGGACGTCTGGATGGACAGACACAGAGATGGAAACATGGAGAGATGGACGGACGCACGCACGCACGCACGCACGAGAGCTGACTCGCTCCATACTCGCTTGCCTTGCTGCATGTCCAGCCTCATCGGGCAACCGGCAGAAGATCATCCGCACGGGGATCCTCCCACACCTTGCCGGCCTCCTCGTGGGAGCCACAGACAACTTGGGGAGCGCGCAGGAGCAGGAGCAGCCCGAGGACTGGGAAATGTCTTCATCGATGGATCCACAGGTGCGCCATGCCAGCGGCAAGAAAGTGTGTGTGTGTGTGTGTGTGTGTTTGACCCGGATTGCCCACCTGCACACCATGGTAACAGCCCTTGACACAATTTCTGCCCTCAAAGCCTGCCCGTAGCACTGCGTATGAGCCTTCACTCCGTGGAGGTCACCGTCTGCTGTGGGACGCGTGTCTGCCTGTGCTGGCCTCCATGCCTCCTCACCCAAGTTGTCTCGGCTCCCGCTCGTTTTCCCTCCCTTCCCCTGTGTATCTCACCCCTTGGTCTGTGCGGCCACCATAGGTGGTGGACGCGGATCCGCCGGGCAGGCAGTGGCCGCCGCATCTCACCCTCCCCCACAGTGCTCAGCGGCACACCCTCGTGGGGAACATAATCGCTGTCCTCCACAACCTCGTGGTGGACAACGGCCCGGCCATGATTGAGGTAGGCATGACTGACCTCTCCATGTTCCTGCCGGGCCCTGCCCTGCACTCCTCTGCACCGCCCGTCAGCCTGAGGGGCGGCACCGGGCCGTTGCAAAGCCCTGCTAACGGCCCTCCCTCCTTTGCCTCTCCTGCGGTCGTGCTGTCCAGATTGTCACAGCGGGGATCGCTCCTCCTTTAGTGCAAGTTCTCGTGGCCGGCAACGAGTACGACCAAGCCTACGCCCTCGCCCTGCTGAGGCTGCTGCTGTCGCTCCCCATGGAGGACCTTCACGTGTACCTCGCCAGCCTCGGCCTCATGCCGGCCCTCCTCCGCCTCACCGAGTCCGAGACCTCCCCGGAGGTTGCCCAGGCCGCCCGCGCGGCCATCGCGGAGCTCTCGCCCTCGGAGGCCACCACTGTTGCCATTGCCAACGCAGGGAACGTCCCCCTCATGACGTGGGAACTCCCAGAGGCGCTGCAGGATATGGACCAGGATCAAGAGACGGACCAAGAAGAGGGCTGAAGGCAGAGCACGTGGTGGCTCTTGGCGGCAGAGACGCTGCTCCACGCGTTGTCACTTTGATCGCTCCGCGCAGCACAATTTTGATCAATTATCACAGGGATTGTGGTGCTGCCGGCGGGCGGGCGGTTAGACCTTATGTGAATTGTTTCCTTTCTTTCCATGTATAGATTGCGTGTCGATCGCACGTAGGCATACAGACAGACAATAATAGGAGGCTTGACATGCCTTGAAACTGTGTTGATGAGTAGACCCAGCATGGCCTGTAGCCAGGCCATGGCAGTTGTGCTTGACAGAGCAACACGGGGCTGCATGCGCTATGCCGCTGCACTGTGTAATTACCAGCAGTCCCGCGATGCAGATGTGAGCTGCAAACACGGCCGGGTGTGGGGCCCAGCTGCTGAGACTAGCTGTTCCCGACAACACAGTTGCATTGGGTTGTGGCTGCTTGTGGGCTCACAGACAGCGAGGCCGTCACAAGAGGGTGTGCAGTCACGGCCATGCCGCCACAGTGCAGGGCCCCATGTGACACCTGGCCGGTGTTATCACAGGCATTCGGTGTGCATAGCCATGATGCCTTAGGTCCCGATATTGCTTCAGAGGGGCGGGCGGCCCGGGGGGCAGAGACCAAGGGCGGCCGGAGACCACAGTTTTAAAAGTGGTCAGCCAGGAGGACTGGAGATTATGAGCGAGAAAGCCGAGGGAACGAGGTGAGGGTCGCAGTCAGGAGTAGTGATGAAGGCTTGGGAAACACGGAAGGGCTCACACTGCCTACCTCGGCAGGCCGACAGGTGCGTGCTCAGATTCCAAAGCGCTATGACAACACAGAGAGGGACGAGCGGCAGCCCGGAGGATCGTGCCGACATGGCCAAGCGCATTTTGAAGTACAGTCCGTGTTACATGTGTAGGGCTCTCTCTCCCAACGGCAGCTACCATTGGCCGGGAGGATAATTGGCGCACATGCCCATCATAAATTTGTGATCTGAGTGACCTATAAATTGTAAAACAAAGGAATACTGTGGGGAACGTCAGCGATCTACCAGTGGCTTTCCTATAACCGCACCTCAGACTCGTGCTCAAGCTGCAGGCTGTCTACGCCTGCTGCTTGTATAGCTTGTCATGAGATGAGCCTCCCTCCCAGTAGGCGTACGTTTCCCACTCTAAAATTCTCGCTTGCTATGTGCTTGCTATCGTTGGGGTCTCAATGCCTTCACCCGCCTCTACTGACAGCGCACCCGCTGCATAGTCATGACCACAGTCGATCCGTGTTGGCGTCTCCACATGGGCTCGGAAGCTCGTGGGAGACACCGTGGGGCGAAGATAAGACAGGGACTCCCCCTCCTCCGATATCTCCCGTCCCTTGATACCTGCAATGTCTACGACTGCAACTCCTCGTCGGGAACGTCCAAGAGGTGTTCGATATCGAGATCGAATTCGGCAGCGTCCTTGTCGATCATGTCAAGGATAAGGGGCTCGAAGTTCTCGCCGACAACGGCCGGAGCTATACCGGGCGCGCCACCGTTGGTCGGCGCCGGCGTGGGCGCGGGTGTGGGCGCTGGCGTACCGAACACACCGTTGCCGATGGGGACGTCGGGGAACACCGTGTAGATGGCGCCGTCGGCCGGCAGCTTAAAGACCTCGCTGCTCTCCATCTTGAGATCCTTTCGCAGGGTGAAGAAGGAGAAGTCCTCGTCGATGCACATGCAAGTATCGATGATCGAGTTGAGCGGGATGTTGAATGGGAAGTCGAAGTCGATGGGCGTCATCCCGTCTGCGATGGCCTTGATGTCCTCAGGCTTGACCTTGGGGTCGTTGACGACGATGTCACAATTGATTGCTCCGTCCTCGGTGTCTACGGAAATGGTACAGTAAACTCAGATCGAAAGGGGTGAGGGGTTGAGGGGGTTGGGGAGGCTGCTCGTCAGCGGCTGCCGTGTCACTCGAAGAACAAACTAAATGTCAAATGAGACATGTGCTGTCCATCAATGCTGGCGGTTTCGCATACGCACGCAGTGGGGGCTTTCTCACCTAGGAAGCTAGTTGCCGTGACGCGCTTGCGCTTGGTGTTGAGGGGGTCGATGATGGAAGCGATGAATTCATCGATAACGGCAACGTAGACGGGGTCGATATGCCCGTTGCTGCCCAGGCCGAAGTTCGCCACCTGGATGGTCAGCGTGAAGGCAACGGCCTTCTTGCACTTGAGTTCGGATGACTCGGAGTTAGTGACGCTGGTGGACGTGGCCGGCGCGACGCTGCTGCTGGAGGTATAGTCGGCGTCTGAGCTAATGATGGCAGCAGACGAACCAAGGTCGGAGCTGTCTGAATCAAGCATGCGCCGGGATGCGAACGACTCCACGGGAGCCGCCAACGCAGCGAGACAGAGAAGAAGGACAAGCCATGTACTTGACCTGCCGTGTGATCTCATTGCCGGAGTCATAATATGTCGATGTATTTGGCGCGGGTTCTGTTAAGATACGGACCGGCGCACAAAGTTTGCAGCCTGCAAAACATCATCAAAAGTTCAGATTCCCATCTCCATGTGAGCCGAGGATCCTGCTGAGACGTAGACAGGGGGGGATCGTGTATAGTCGCGTGTGCCGGCGAAGTTCGATGGGATAGTGAATATGAGCTAGGTTCGGCGTTAGGACGACAAGGGTATACACGACCGCAGCTGGGACGCTCCCCACCCCCCCCGAACTGACAACCTCGCCGGTCCCGGACTCTCGGCGTCTTCACATGAACCTGAATGGTCCAGAGCTACACGGGATCTGGCCCGCATGAAAGCCAAAACCGGGCTGAGACCGACCGCGTATGTTGGAGTGGAGGACTCGGCTCTGCTCCGCGTACGCAACAGCGCGACGGCAACTGATTCTGACACTCATGCCGTGAGTGTCTCAACATAATCCATCCCTGATCTATCCAAGTGCACCGGATCCCAAAAGATGACTGAGGAGGATTCAATAACCAGGTACGACATCTGCTCAGGCCGACGCTCGATGAAGAAGCCACGGAGGCATCACCCATCAAGGCCGGGTGTTCAAACTCACTTTCAGCACACCAAGAGCACTCCGGTCTGCGCTGCGTTTGTGACTGACTGTTGCCGTTGCTATGGCTCACCAGCTGGAGGTCAGTCAGCAGGTAGGAATCGTCAAGCCGATGTTGTTCCACCTCGTAGCGATGTAATTCAGGCTCTGTGTAGCGGCCGCGGAGCCAGTTACATGCAACTCTGTCTTTGCGATACCGAGAAGCTGTTCGCGGAGATATTGGCGAATGAAATGTTCGCGAGCTTGCAAGAGGATAATATTCGTTGACAAGACTGCTTTGCTCCCTTCCGGGGAGTGTATCCGCCGGACTGCTGGAGGATCCTTCTGACTTGTGTCAACACCTGTGCCCAACAATTGGCATGACGTTTTACCATGATCCAATATCCATATGACTTAGCCTTACCGAAAAAAGGTAAGTCGGAGTACGTTGGGTAGGGTAGGTACGTCCTTGCGAAATCGGATGTCCACTTTTACCGAAGGTGTAGTTAATAACCTGTCTTGACTGAAGATCGAGTCGGGCAGGGGTTTTTCGACCCACCTTCTCCCGGGGGTGAAAAAAAAGTTTCTTGACTTGGCTGGTTAAAAACCTTCGAGATTTTGTACCCCTTTCGGTGCCGTCTTATGGTCATTATTTTCACAGAAAGGTACTTTTGACAATTTTGATGGTGACTACTGACAGCTGACTCGACACGAAGAAATGACCAAGGATTATTATGTGTATGTGAAACCTGAAAAGGGATGGATACTTTTGAAAGTATTTAAGAAGAGTATTTTTTCCTCAATGGCCCCCGGGAGAAGGTGGGTCGAAAAACCCCTACCCCACTCTGGAATGTATTTTGCAAGAGTATTTTTTCATTTTTGGGAGTTTGTTTTCCACATACGTACTACGTACCCTCCTGGGTACTGGGTACCCGATGACGCATATCACTTATCACTTATGTATCGTAGGTAGTTAGATACGGCGCATTTTCGTTCGGGAAACCGGGCAAGAAATAACCACAAGTGGTTAAACGTACGAAACGGCAGGGTTTTCGTTTTCCGGTCCGCGAACTCATGGGTCCATGTACTCGTACGGGTAGGGTAGGGGTTCAGGGGATACCCAAATAAGACCAATCCAGCTGTGCACGTAGGTACCCTACCCTACCAAGGTAGTACGAATTGTGACAAATCTCAAATCTGTCTCCGCATATTTATAATATTTGGACAGAGCTGTATGTTAATTTTCCGCCGGTTGGTAAGATGTGTACGTGCTTTTCGAAGTGCTCGCGATCGATCTATTGATGGCCCGGGCCGGTCCGGCCCGCCCCCCCCAGGGGAAGGCTTGGGGGGGGGGGGGGGGGGGGGCAGGAATAAAATGAGGGTGGCACAGGATGGCGCCTGATGGAAACAGTAATTTTATGGATACACAGTGGGACCTTCAGCTACGCCCAAGGATGCCTACCCTAGGTCGATTTTAAAAACATGGAACACCAAGCCCAGCACAGAGGCACACACAAACGACTCACCAAAACTCGCATTCCCATGTGGATCGCTTGGTAGCCTCTGGCACGGGATACAGAGCTCCAGCGGTGGGGATGTCACCAGCTTGCGTTCCGGCCCACCAGCCTGTCTGCTTGCTTGCTAGCTTGGAGGCTTGACTCTTTCCCTTTGAAGCCTCACGGGCGCGCCGGGGGGGGGGGGGGGGGGGGCTCGCGTTTAGGCACGGCTGTGCGCTCGGGCCACCGCAGAGGCAGCAGCGGCAGTCCTGACGCTGCCATGCACCGCCAGGAGGATTCTCCCTGGCCATCTGATCGAGACTGTGATACGGGACCAAGAGGTATGCAGCAGCTGGAGCGGAGGGTGGAGGAGCTGGAGGCGGTGCTGTGGGACCGGACAGCTGAATTGGACAGTCACCACAGGGCCTCCTGGGCCGCCTTGGTGCTCACACTCCGGGGCAGCGTCGACGGAGCGGAAACAGCTGCGTGCTCGCCAACAGGTGCGAACTATCATCACGCGCTATGTGTGGAGAGGGCATCCGCACCGGCCCGGAGCGGCGAGAGGGAGGCATGGAGGGAGGGAGGGGAGAGGCAAGAGGAAACAGCCATGGATGGGTTGCGAAGAACGAGAGCGCGGGAAGAGGACGAGGCGGAGGGACGAGGTGGGGGAAGGAGCCATGGCATGGACGTGGCGACATCGGGGTGTACGGGGAACCTTGAAGGATCGGATGGACGGTGGAGGGCAGGATGGAAGGGAGTGAGGCGAGGGGGGGGGGGGGGGGGGGGGCAAACTGCAAACAAGGCACATGGAGAGATGGAGGGAGCAATGAGGCGGAGGCGGAGGCACGCGCGGAGAGGCAGTGTGAGCCTCATGGAAGAGGGGGCGGAGGGGGGGCAGGGAGAGGGGAGGGGATTGGGCGGGCAGCATGTGGGGGAGCCGGCAAGAACCCAAGGTGATCGACGGGGCAGAAGAGGACAGGAATCATGCGACCGAGACAAAGGGGCAGAAGGACAAATTGGGACAGAGCCCCAGCGAGCGCTATCGACACATCGCTGACCTCTGCTTGCTGACTTTGACTCTGCAATCAGAGGACGAGCGCCAGCCAGGAGCATGCCCTTGCCCGGACTGTGCATGGCATCCTGGGCCCCAGGGCCTTGCCGCAGCATTGCTGGCAAGAACGCTGTGGGCGCTGGGAATGCTTGAGGAAATCCAGGCTGAGCCGGGGTGGGAGGCCAGAGCACAGGCCTGCTACCAGGAGAGCGAGCAAGTGTGGCCGGCACAGGCGACCGCCGGCCTCAGGTAGGCAACAAGTCTTCCAATAGACCCCGCCCGCCTTTCAGACACAATGCCTTTCATGCCTCTGATCGTTCACCACGGCCGCAATGCGCCGGCTGTAAGCTGCTGCAATGTGAGTTGCGGCACCAGAAGTGGGCCAGCCAAGACCAGCGGTAGCTTGTGGGCGTCCTTCATGTCCCTCTGTGCTTTCGCTATCGCTCTTCCCCTCGCCCTTCTCCTTTCCTGTTGCTTTCCGCGAGCCTGTCTTTGTGCCCTTGTGCAACTCCTCCGTCTGTGCCGCCCGTCCCCCGTCCCGGAATATTTCTCTTTTTGCATGTGCTGAAGCAGGCGGGTATGCATGCAAG